>NC_136269.1:112946902-112999019 GCF_964187855.1 Myxine glutinosa | reverse complement strand
GTAAAGTCGCACATAATGACAAAATGCGTGCCGTTTTTTCGCGCCAAGAATGAATAAACGGTAGTTCAGATTTTATTCGAATTCAAATTCCATTAAATTTCAACTGTTGGAAACAATAATTATTTCAACTGTTGGAAATTGAAATAATTATTGTTTCCAACAGTTGAAATTTAATGGAATTCGAATTCGAATAACATCTCAACTAAAAAAAAAAAACGTCGCGTTTTAAAATTATGACGTCATCAGCGTATTTCGGAACGTTAATTTTTCAACTTCATATTCGGAATCAGTACGTCCCAGAGCAACTACAGCACACCTTAAATGTTTAAAAAACCTTCGGGTTTTAAAATTATGACGTCATCAGCGTATTCGTAACATTAATTTTTCACGTTGCCGACAATGACTTCCGACTTCTGGGTTCGGAATGCGGGACCAATGCCATTTGACAGGGAATAAAAAATAAATGCGACATTCAATTGACGACAATGACTTCTGACTTGACTTCCCCCTCCCCGCTCCCCCTCCACTCCCCCGCTCGTCCTCCCTCCCCTGCCCCTACCACTCACCCCTCCCCCTCCCCCCCCCTGCCCCCTCCCTCCCCCCTCCCTTCCCCCCATGGCCCTCCCTTACCCCCTACCCCTTCCTCTCCCCCTAACCCCTCCCCTTCTCCCCTCCCCTCACCCCCCTCTCCCCCCCCTCCTCCCTCCCCCTCCCCCTCCTCCCTCCCCCCCCCCCCTCTTCTCTACTCCTCCCCCTCCCCCTCCCCTTCCCATCCCTCCCCCCTCCCCTCCCCCCTTTCTCCAATCCCCCATCCCCTCCCCCCTCCCCCTCCCCCCCTTTCTCCATCCCCCCTCCCCCTCACCCCTTTCTCCCTTCCCCCTCTCCCCCCCTTTCTCCATTCCCCCCCTCTCCCTCCCCCCTCCCCCCTCTGGCCCCCCTTCCCCTCCGCTCCCCCTCCCCTCCCATCCCTCCTCCCCTCCCCCTCCCCCTCCCCTCCCCCTCCCTTCCCCTCCCCTTCCCCCTCCCTCCCCCCTCCCCTCCCCTTCCCCTCCCCCCTCCCCTCCCCTTCCCCTCCCCCTCCCCTTTCTCCCCCTCCACTCCCCCCTCCCCTCCCCCCTCTCCCCTCCCCCTCCCCTTCCCATCCCCTCCCCCCTCCCCTCCCCCTCCCTTCCCCCCATGGCCCTCCCTTTCCCCCCTACCCCCTCCCTCCTCCCCCTCCCCTCCCCCTAACTCCTCCCCTTCTCCCCTCCCCTCTCCCCCTCCCCCTCCCCCTCTTCTCTACTCTCCTCCTCCCCCTCCCCTCCCCCTCCCCACTCCCCTCCCCCCTCCCCTCCCCCCTCCCCTCCCCCTCCCTTCCCCCCATGGCCCTCCCTTTCCCCCCTCCCCCCTCCCTCCTCCCCCTCCCCTCCCCCTAACCCCTCCCCTTCTCCCCTCCCCTCCCCTCTCCCCCTCCCCCCTCCCCCTCCTCCCCCCTCTTCTCCACTCTCCTCCTCCCCCTCCCCTTCCCCCCTCCCCCATCCCCTCCCCCCTCCCCTCCCCCCTTTCTCCATCCCCCCTCCCCCTCCCCCTTTCTCCCTTCCCCCTCTCCCTCCCCCCTCCCCCCTCCCCCTCCGCTCCCCCCTCCCCTCCCCCCTCCCCCTCCCATCCCCCATCCCCCTCCCTTCCCCTCCCCTCCCTTCCCCTCCCCTCCCTTCCACTCCCCCTCCCTTCCCCCCATGGCCCTCCCTTTCCCCCCTACCCCCTCCCCTCCCCTCCCTTCCCCCTCCCCCTCCCCCTCCCCCTCCCCTCCCCCTCCCCTCCCCCCTCCCCTACCCCTCACCCTCCCCCTTTCTCCCCCTCCACTCCCCCCTCCCCTCCCCCCTCCCCCCTCACCTCCCCTCCCTTCCCCCATGGCCCTCCCTTTACCCCTCCCCTCCCCCTACCCCTCCCCTTCTCCCCTCCCCTCCCCCCTTGCCCCTCCACTCCCCCCCCTCTTCTCCCCTCCCCCCCCTCTTCTCCCCTCTCCTCCTCTTATCCCCTCCCCACCCTCTCCTCCCCACCCCCCCGTTCCCCTCCCCTCCCCTCCCTCCCCCCTGTCCGGCAATGCCGGGTACTTCCCATGGCCAGCTGTACGTGGGCTGCTCGAGGGTTGGAAAACCAAGCAATCTTTATGTCTTGGCACCAAGTAAGAAAACCAGAAATGTTGTATACCAAGAGGTTTTGAGAAATTGACAATTGACAAAACGTCATGTAGGAAATGTACTGTGATATTGCTCTAAAATATACATGTTCTTTTCATCATATATTTGTCTTATTCTTATTCAACCCGGGCGAAGCTGGGTACCTCAGCTAGTGTATATATATGTGTATATATATATATATATATATATATATATATATATATATATATATATATATATATATATACATATATATATACATACATACATACATACATACATACATACATACATACATACATACATACATACATACATACTGGCTTGGCTTGCTACGCTCCCCTCACCACGCGTCGTTACAGAGGAACGGGCTTGTTTTAGCTGAGGATATTGACTGTACCTGAGTTGTTGTGTTATCATGATTTACACCAATCATAAAACAAAATTATTTTGCACAAATTTATTTGTAGTGTTTGTGATATTTTACATTTTTATAAGCAATTTAGGTTGAAGATTTAGGTTGGAAAAAAACAAACAAACCCTCAGCACATACATACCGGAGGGGAAGGTGCAGACTGGAAGTTTGGGATGATTACACCTCACCACCACGTAATTCAAAACACCTCACCACCACGTATTTAAAAACCCCTCACCACCACGTAATTAAAAACACCACCACCACGAAATTAAAAACACCTCACCACCATGTATTTAAAAACACCTCACCACCACGTAATTAAATACACCTCACCACCATGTAATTCAAAACACCTCACCACCATGTAATTCAAAACACACCACCACATAATTCAAAACACCTCACCACCACATAATTCAAAAAACCTCACCACCACATGATTCAAAACACCTCACCACCACATGATTCAAAACACCTCACCACCACATGATTCAAAACACCTCACCACCACGTAATTCAAAACACCTCACCACCACGTAATTCAAAACACCTCACCATCACATGATTCAAAACACCTCACCACCACATAATTCAAAACACCTCACCACCATGTAAATCAAAACACCTCACCACCACGTAGTTCAAAACCATTCATAACCACGGAAACAAAAGTTTGAGGGAGTAGTTCAGTGACAACACAGACACTGCCCAGATATGTCGATATATCGATGGATGACTGTACCTGAGATGCTGTTTTGTCATGGTTTACACTTTACACCAATCACAATACAAACAATTATTTTGCACAAATGTATTTGTAATATACGTGATATTAGATTTTATAAACAATTGAAGTTGAAGATTTAAGTTTAACAAAACTGTTGTTTTTTTTTCAAAAAAATTCAAAAATAAAAACTCTTAGGACATACACACGGGAGAGATAGGTGCATCCCAGAAGTTTGGTACGATTTCACAAATGTTTGAGGGAGTCGTTCAGTGACAAGACAACAAAACACAGACTGCACAGATTATTTATAATATATATATATATATACATATATATATACATATATATATATATATATATATATATATATATATATATATATATATATATTATATATATATATATGAACAGTGAAGTGGGGAACGGAAGGGGAACAGTGCAGCATGCATTGAGTGCATGTTCAGTAGCATTGTGTTACGTGCTCCTCCCCAAACCTCCGAGCCCCGAGAGGAGTCACGGCAGAAAGACGTGTTATTCTGTGTGTCAAAGATCAATGGTGAAACCACACCAATTGTTACCGACAAACAAGTATTGTATTAAGGTCACACAAGAATAACAGCACAAAAACAATAGTAATCAATTGTACAACCAATATATCATTCCTATGATGGTACCATCAGTTTCATACAATATAACTCACTGTGCTCCAAGTGAGCGAAAATAACATTCCTAATGTCTCTGTCCCGGCTTCAAGCCAAAGTCGATCCACGCTCCAGTGATCGTCAGAACGATGTCGTATTGAGACCAGAATCCCGCTCGGTTGACAGTCACACTGCCAAAGATGGGCAAAGGTGTCCTCAAGAGGCGACTGGGAAATCACACCTTCGGGTATGGATGTTCAACGGCTCCACACGGCGAACCGCAAATTCCCACTCAAAATCCATGTTACACATGCAAACCAGGCTAACGGCTGGATGCGTTGAAATGGTTGGAGCGGGGTGAAAAACCTGGAGCGATACAAAATCGGGCGCGAGGCAAAACGGCCAACGGGCCGTACTCGAGACGTAACGGCACTCCAATGATTCTCTTCGGAATCAACCGCAAAACCTGTCACGCAGGTTTATCTGTCACAGCGATAACCTCTGTCGCAGGAATCCCTTTCCCAGGAAACCCAAAGTTCACTCGTGACCCCCGTTCGCCAGCTTTTGCTCAAGACCTCGAAGCAGCTCGGCTTCTGCTCCACCTTACTCGCTCCGCCGAATGAGGACGAATTTCCTCTTCTTCTTCGTCGTCCGGTTCCCGATCCGGTTTCCGGTTTCTTTTAAAACACTAAATTTTTCACCTTTTGAAAACGGTTATCTCTATTTCACTTAAACGATAACAATAATAGTACATGGAACCAAAAATGTTTACAGTGGATGAAAACCACACCAACGGAAGTGACGAATCCGTAACACTTCCCCCCTCAAGAAAGAAAGTTTGAACATAGTGAAAACTTTCTTTGCATGCAAAAACTCTTTTAACAAACAAAAGTAAAACTCACACCCAAATGATCAATTCACGTGAGCAACAATAATTAATATTCCCCAAAATAAAGCAACAAAACTTCCAAACAACCTACAGGAATTTCCAAAGTTAGTTCACTCTGGATAAAGCATCAGCAACGACATTGTCCCTGCCCTTTACATGCTCAATTTCCAAGTTGAACTCCTGCAAAGCCAAACTCCATCTCATCAACATCTGATTTTTATTTTTCATTTTTTGAATGAAGGTTAAGGGGTTGTGATCAGTGAAGACTTTTATAGGAAAGGTAGTAGTTCCCAGATACACCTCATAATGCTGAAGCGCTAGCAGGAGAGCAAGGGTCTATTTTTCCACGGTGGCATAATTTGCCTGATGTTTGTTAAACCTTTTCGAAAAGTAGCACACCGGTGATCCACGCCATCACCATCTTCCTGTAATAGAACTGCCCCAGCCCCCACATCACTTGCATCAATGGCCAACTTGAATGGTTCTTGAAAATCCGGGGCTGCTAGGACAGGAGAGCTCATTAATATCGCTTTGACATGGGCAAAGGCAGCTTGACATTTGTCATCCCAAATAAACTTGGTCTCTTTCCTCAGCAAATTCGTTAAAGGGGCTACCACATCAGAAAAATTCCTGCAGAACCGCCGGTACCAACCAGCCATACCCAAGAATCTCATAAGCTCCTTCTTCCCTTTTGGAACTTGGAAGCGATCAATGGCTTCTATCTTGGCTGTCACCGGTTGCACCTGACCCTGACCTACTACATGGCCTAGGAACACCACCTGTGCTTTTACAAACTCACTCTTAGATAAGTTGATGGTCAACCCTGCCTCGGTCAATTTCTTGAAAAATGCATGAATTTGTTTAATATGATCTTCAATATTGGTCATGGTGTGTATGATGACATCATCCAGATAAGCCTCCACCCCCTCAAGGTCTGCAAAGAGCTTATTAATCAGCCGTTGAAATGTAGCAGGCCCGTTTTTCAATCCAAAGGGAAGAACCTTGTACTGATACAACCCATTTGGTGACTAAAGCCGAGATTTCCTTGGCTCTATCAATAAGAGGAATCTGCCAATACCCTTTCAGCAAGTTAAACTTAGTTACAAATTTAGCTGGGCCTATTCTATCAATACAGTCATCAATCCTCGGGATGGGATATGAGTCGGTCTTGGTCACTGCATTAACCCGTTTTAAATCCTTACAACAGCGAAAACTGGCATCAGGTTTTGGAACCAACACACATGGTGAGCTCCATTCACTGCTGCTTGGTTCGATGATGTCATTCTCCAACATATACTGAACCTCCTTCCGAAGATACTCCATCTTCACAGGGTTCATCCGATAGGGGTGTTGCTTCACAGGAGTGGCCTCCCCCACCTCAATATCATGATATACCAAGTCAGTACGACCAGGTACATCTGTGAACAAATGTGCAAACTCAAAAATTAGGCTGGATAGTTGTCCTTGTTGTTCCCTCGTCAAATGACCTAATTTCTCATCTAAATTACTCAACACGTCCGTGTTCGTCAATCTGGGACAAGCCTGGTCATCAAAGTTATCAAATTTTACACCGGCCTCAGCCTCTGGATTCTCTTGCATCCCGACTACAGGTGAAACAGGTGAGACAGGAACCATTTTCTCCACAGTCTTCCTCTCATAATACTTATTCAGTCGGTTGACATGACACAGCTGCCGCTTTTTCCATCAGTCGGGAGTTGTCACCACGTAATCTGTTTCATTAACCCTCCTTTCGATTGCATAGGAACCAAAATATCTAGCCTGTAGTGGCTGACCTGGAACAGGAAGCAACACTAACACCCGGTCCTTAGGACTGAAATTTCTTATCTGAGATTTCTTGTCATGTCTCACTTTCATTTTATCCTGTGTCACTTTCAAGTTTCCTCTCGCAACTTCACAAGCCTTTGCCAATCTGTGCCTAACTGTTGACACATACTCCACCACTGTTGACTGTGACTCCTCCTGTAGCCACTGTTCGTTCACCAATTTCAATGGTCCTCGAACTGCGTGTCCAAACACAAGTTCAAAAGGACTGAATCCCAATGACTCCTGAACAGATTCCCTCGTAGCAAACAACAATAAGGGTATTCCTTCATCCCAATCCTTGTCACATTCAAAACAATACGTTCTGATCACATTCTTCAATGTCTGGTGAAACCTTTCCAAGGCCCCTTGGCTCTCGGGATGGTAAGTACTTGATCTTACTTGCTCCACTCCCAACAGGTGTACCACTTGCTGAAAAAGTGTTGACATGAAATTGGAACCCTGATCAGACTGGATGACATTAGGTAGGCCAACCAAAGTGAAAAATTTAATCACGGCCTTCGCAATAACTGCCGCTGTAATTTTCCTAAGAGGCACTGCTTCTGGGAACCTTGTGGAAGCGCACATGATGGTCAGCAAATACTGATGTCCACCCTTAGTTTTAGGTAAAGGGCCAACACAGTCAATAATGACTCGGCTGAATGGCTCTTCAAAAGCTGGAATTGGTTTTAAAGGTGCAGATGGGACTTTCTGATTAGGTTTTCCCACCATCTGGCAAGAATGGCAAGATTTACAGAACTCCGCCACATCACGTCGCAATCCTGGCCAGAAAAAATGTAGCAATATTCTGTCACAGGTCTTGTTCACTCCAAGGTGCCCGGCCAAAGGTGTCTCATGCACCAAACTCAATATCTCCTTCCGGTACGGCGGTGGCACCACAATTTGGTAATGAACTTTCCACTCATCGTTTGCTGGCACCTCCGGTGGTCTCCATTTTCTCATGAGTATTTCCCCTTTCATTAAGTAACCAACAGGTATCTTCATAGCCTCTTCCTCTGTAACGGCTTTATCAATCAAACTCCGGATCTCCGAATCTCTGTGTTGTTCTTCAACAAGTCTCTTTCGGACCAGCACCGTTTGTTCAACCTCGTTCCCAGATGTCTCTGACGGACACTCCATTTCCTCTTTTGTTCCAGATACCACCTTTTCTTTATGTTCCTTGATGTCACTCCCTTTCCTATTACCTCTTTCAGAATTTTCCTCCAATACCTCTAAGGAACCCAAATCCACATCGCTTTCCTTCTCCTTCTCTTCAGAGCGCTTCCTACCCATAGCACGAGTCACTGCACAGGATGGAAGGATACCCGGAATCTCCTGCTCTAAATGTGCGGTGTTATTTTCCATTCTAGGCTTTTAAACCAACATCGGATTACCAGAAACTCGACCACCGGCCAAATCATTCCCGATAATAAAAGAGATTCCCTCTACAGGAAGAGTGGCTTGGAACCCCACAGTGACCGGTCCTGACACCAACTCAGACTCTAAATGGATAACCTGAAGAGGAGCTTTAACATAGCCACCAACCCCCTGTAAAAGAACACTAACACTCGTTGCCGTCTTCTCTGACAATGGCAAAATGCCTTCAAGCATCAAAGATTGATGTGCTCCTGTGTCCCTCAATACCCTAACAGGTTTCTGGTTCGTTAAGTCCCCATCCAGTGACACAAACCCCTCTGAAATAAAAGGTTTGTAACCCTCTTGGACAAGGTCGTTCTGTAATGCCGTAACATTGGCATGGGAACCTTCACAAGGCACTGTCCTCCAAGGACGATTTCTCGCATTGGCCAATGCATTCGGAGTTGTACTAGTCTGACTCCGCTCCTGATTTTTCCTTTTCAGGGCGTACCATTGGGACATCAAATGCCCAAGTTTCTTGCAAAAAGCGCAAGTCGGCCCGGAGGAAAAACTCGTGGTCTGCTTCGGGCCCCCCGGAAGATAGGTATGTCTTGGAACTGCAGTCTTCTGATCCCTAAAAGTCGCGGTATCAGATTTGTCCCCATAGGCCTCTCTAGGCTGCCTCCATGAAAATTTGTTCTCCGAACCTGATTTTCCGTAACTCCCCTGGCTAACTCTAGGCGGGAAATTAGGTTTGTGGAACCCCATCCTGTGTGTCAAGGCATCGTCATCTGCCACGGTTGCTGCCTCAATGCCTCATACAACTCTGGTACTTTCTTCTCATCCAGATGTATTTTAATGTCCACGTGGACACACTGTTTGAATTCCTCCACCAAGATCAATTGTCGTAACAGGTTGAAGTCTTTCCCAATCTCCTTCGAGTCACACCACCTATCAAACATGGTTTCCTTCATTCTGGCAAACTCCACATGGGTCTCACTCTCCCTCTTCCTGGCATTCCTGAATTTTTGCCGGTAAGCTTCAGGGACCAATTCATAGGCTTTGAGAATGGCTTTCTTCACTATCTCATAATCTGCACATTGGTCAATCGGTAAAGCCGAAAATATATCTTGAGCTTTACCCACCAGAACACTTTGCACTAACATAGTCCAGGACCCCACAGCCCATTTTAGCATTTGAGCCACCTTCTCAAAATGTAAAAAAAAAACTTGGCTACATCCTTTTCATTGAAGGGTGGAACCAGCCTCACATGCCTACCAACATCCCAAGAGTTCTCACTAGTTGTCGAACTAGCCGGCATGGATACTACTTCTCTCCGTTCTCCCAGTAATTCCAGCTCCTGAGTTTAAGTTCCTTCTGATACTCCATGTCCCGTTCCTTTAACTCCCTTCCGGCCCTCCTTTCCTCTGCTCTTTCCTCCGCTCTTCTTTCTTCGGCTTTCCATTCCAACTCTTTCAACCTTTCCTGGCTCTGCAGTTGCATCTCCATTTTCCGGAGCTCCACATTTCCTTTTTCCTCGGGTAACCAATCCAAGGCTACCTCTTCCCATGTTCCTTGTCCCACTGGAGACTCCACCACCAATGTCTGAATCTCTGCTTTCTTCATACTAACTCGGACCTCCAAGTTAAAATATTTGGCCAATATCATGAGTTCTGATCTTTTAAACGCCTGGAACTGTGCCTCATTAGGGGACGCCGCAAACTTTTTTCTGCATCAAACACCATGGTGACTATCAGTTAGCACCTGTTAACCTTCACACAAAAACAAAATCCAATTTTTTGAAAAATTTGGGAATGTTAGAAAATTCCAAATTTCAGAATTTTGGGAATGTTAGGGAATTCTATCCCGGACGGGCCCCCAATTTCTGTTACGTGCTCCTCCCCAAACCCCGGTCATGGTGTACCTCCGAGCCCCGAGAGGAGTCACGGCAGAAAGATGTGTTATTCTGTGTGTCAAAGATCAATGGTAAAACCACACCAATTGTTACCAACAAACAAGTATTGTATTAAGGTCACACAAGAATAACAGCACAAAAACAATAGTAATCAATTGTACAACCAATATATCATTCCTATGATGGTACCATCAGTTTCGTACAATATAACTCACTGTGCTCCAAGTGAGCGAAAATAACATTCCTAATGTCTCTGTCCCGGCTTCAAGCCAAAGTCGATCCACGCTACAGTGATCGTCAGAACGATGTTGTATCGAGACCAGAATCCCGCTCGGTTGACAGTCACACTGCCAAAGATGGGCAAAGTTGTCCTCAAGAGGCGACTGGGAAATCACACCTTCGGGTATCGATGTTCAACGGCTCCCCACACGGCGAACCGCAAATTCCCACTCAAAATCCACATTACACATGCAAACCATGCTAACGGCTGGATGCGTTGAAATGGTTGAAGCGAGGTGAAAAACCTGGAGCAATCCGAAATCAGGCGCGAGGCAAAACGGCCAACAGGCCCGTACTCGAGACGTAACGGCACTCCAATGATTCTCTTCGGAATCAACCGCAAAACCTGTCATGCAGGTTTATCTGTCACAGCGATAACAACTCTGTCGCAGGAATCCCTTTCCCAGGAAACCCAAAGTTCACTTGTGACCCCCGTTTGACAGCGTTTGCTCAAGACCTCGAAGCAGCTCGGCTTCTGCTCCACCTTACTCGCTCCGCCTCCTTTTTCTCTTCTTCTTCGTCGTCTGGTTCCCGATCCGGTTTCCGGTTTCTTTTAAAACACTAACTTTTTCACCTTTTGAAAACAGTTATCTCTATTTCACTTAAACGATAACAATAATAGTACATGGAACCAAAAATGTTTACAGTGGATGAAAACCACAACAACGGAAGTGACGAATCCGTAACAATTGGCAGCAGGGCAATACAGGTGGCGACATGATCAGGTGCTGGCGGTGGTGGTGCAGATGGTGCAACAAGAGGTGCTGAGGTCGAGAGAAAGACGAGTGGAGAAGGAGACTGATGGGGGAGAGGTGTGGTTTGTCAAAGAGGGCCAAGTGGTAAGAGGTGGAAAGAGGAGGAGGTTAAAGCAAGAGGGCTGTCAGATGCTTGTGATTGGCAGGTGGTGGCAGACCTAAAGCCACAATTGGTATTCCCGGAGGAGATCTGTGTGACAAGATTGCGGCCTGACATTGTCATTTGATCAGGTGCAACAAGACAGGTCATCTTAGGGGAATTGTTGGTACCTTGGGAAGAGAACATGGAGGAGGTGCACGAGAGGAAGAGAGGAAAGTACAGTGAGCTAGAGGCAGAGTGCCGGGAGAAGGGTTGGCGAGTTTTGTGTCATACATTTGAGGTGGGGTGCAGAGGGTATATTGGCAATTCCTTTTCTGCATTTCTTGCTAGGCTGGGAGTGTGTGGGACAGAAAGAAGGAGAATGTGTGACAAGGTGGCCCAGGTTGCCTTGAAAGGCTCATTTTGGATATGGAGGAAGTTTATGGAGGCGGTGTAGGTTGGTTTATATATATATATATATTTTTTTGGGGTTACTATTATTATTTCTTATTTTGTGTGTATGAGTGAGTGGGTGAGGGTATGTGTTTTTGCATGAATTAATTTTTGCACGAGTGTGGGTTTTTGTATGTTGAGTGGTGTATGTTGTAAGGGTAGGTGGTTGGTTGGTTGGTGTTGTGTGTGTGTGTATGGGTGTGTATGTGTGTGTATGAATGATCTGGTGTGTTTTGTTGGTGAGTGGTGAAGGGTATAAAGGTGGATGTTTGTTTGGTGCTGTGGATTCAGGATGCGGCGGTGTTGTTGTTGTAGTCTGCGTTCGCACTGGCTGGAGGTGGGGGTATGTACGCATCCAGGTGTAGTTGCTGCATGTGGATGTGTATGTGCCCCTGCTGGCCCACCTTAGCTGACCGTATCGAGGTTGAAGGGCCGAAACGAGATGATGCTGAGGACCTCGACTGAGGACCCGGTCAGTGCGGCACACTTGTGACCAGGTGTGTTTTGAACTTATATATATATATATTATGTATATATATATATATATATATATTGTTGCGGATTCGGGGGTCGGCTCTCCCATTATCAAGGGGGGGGGGGGGGGGGTTAGTCCCCTTGTCTTGTAAGCTGGCCATCCCCCAATCCTGGAAGCTATGACGTCACTTCCGGTCGGTGGTAAGTCGGGTTGTAAGCCCAATTAGTCTTATTACCTAAGTACTACCACCGGCCGTAAGTGAGGAGATAACTCCCACCCGAGCCGCAGCGTTAATGGATACGCCGAGCGAAGTGAGCCGCGACTCGGGCCGTTAACAAACACTAAACCCAATCATGAGCAGTTCCTATCGTGCCACAGGTACTCAATTGAAAGAAAGGACGCAAACGATCGAATAAGAGGAAACCCAGAAAATAAGAAGAACAAAGAGTGGGTTTATTAATTATACACAAAAACCCAAAGAGGAAACGAAAGGAATATACAAGAGCAAAAGGACACAGGGCAAGCTTATCTAAACAGTCTTACTTACAACCCCAGGACAAGCAGACAGACTCACACGGGATGGTAGTGGTAGGAGGAGAAGGTCCAAGCAGATGGTTCCAGGCTCCGGGTCCGCTGCAAAGAATGGCAGGCAGCTTTGCGTGTCGTTAGCACGCGACCGGACCTTATAGATATATCGGGGGACTGGGATGCGGAGTACGTAATATGTGTGCCAACTCTCTCTCTCTCTCAATGTTCGTATCAGAGGGTACCCTCGCGCAGTTCCATGATAGCGCTTTCTCTCGCTCCGTTTCGTTACCAATCGGTCTCCTCACGCAGTCCGCAGTCTCTCTTCTCTCTCTCCTCTCTCTCTCTCTCTCTCTCCTTCTCTCTCTGTGAAAAGGCGCCGCGCTTGCGCTTATATAGTCCGCTTAGAAATCAAGCCGCGCACTCTCAAACCATGCCCACCAGTGAGCTCACCTCAGCCCTGATTGGGTAGCGAGGGCTCACCGGCTCCGCCCTTGACGGAACGCTGACAGGGCCATGCCTGGTTCTTGGTGCTCCGCCCCCTTCTTCTCCAAGCTTGACCATATGCGTAGTGGCGTTTGGAGCGAACGCTGAGGCGGCTGCGGCTGGCAGAGGCGCGTAATACAATTTGGAGAGAGAGACTGGCAAAATGGATGGAATGGGGCCTGTCTTATTGAATTAATGCAACGCAGATTCAACTATTGGGAACACAGCCTTATCTGAAACACATACGAAGGAAATAACTGGCAGTCCTATGGTGTCCTACGTGTTGCATATGGCCTAACTATGGGTGCGACCTTATTAAATGCTGGGATATTTACAAGAGTTATTATTTACAAGTATTTACAAGTGAGGGGTGGTCAAAACCACAACACTGCACCCTCCATTCCTCCAGGCCCGAACCGGGCCGAAACAACTTTAATTTAATGTGAAACATAGGTGTGGTAACCCTCTACTTTTAACCTCACCCTGAATGCGACAGTTTTAACACTAAGTATGTCCCGCCTGCTGCGTTGCATTCTACCTATCAGACTCATGCCCACAGACTAACCGAATTGCGGAATTATTTTCAAAACTACACATTAAGCCGGCGGGGTGCATTATTTACAAACACACTACTATTTTGATTATTTACAAAACTGCAACCCAGGACCTATCTTTTGTGGGAAACAAAAGCAGAACTTTTGAGAAGAGGAAAAATACCACACTGCACTGCACTGATACACCATACCACATGCACCAATATGCACCAATAAAAAAAAAATACCCAGCAAAGCACCATCAAGAAAAGCACAAAACACATTTCAAAGAAAAACTAATAAATGGTGTCTTGTGATGTCTTCTCCGCTGGGCCGCTGGTTCTAGTCGTCTTGCTCTTCTCACTTACTGCCTATTTAATAAAACGGATCGTGTCCGCTCTTTATTTATGGCCAGCAGGCCCAACTCCTGTGGTCCACCTGCATGGCATAGGTGCCACTTAAAACCATGGTCCTCAACCAAGATGCTGCTGGCAGCAATGACCGGTCCCCAGCAGAGGTGCCAGGCCCCAGAACATGGGGTCCATAAGGTGGTGCTAGGCCACAGAACGTGTGGTCCATAAGTGGTGTATAGTCCTTGAGCCCAGACCCCAATTTTCACATATTGGTACCACCCAGAGGGACCAAACCAAATTGCTATTTTCAGCTTGCTATATGTCCCTAGTTTACATTTTGGTATGATAACCTTTGTAGATGAGTAGCTTAATGGTGGTTATCACCTCATATGTAAACATACCCTGCGCAAAAAAGACGAAACACACGTTTTTCCTTGTACTTTACTCTAAGAATAACAACTTTATTAAGATAGTTAGGAAAGAGTCAAAAGTACATTTTGAGTTATTTTTCAGTAGAAAACAATCTTAAAATGTGTCTTTTTATGAACTGGGATGTTTCACACACTTGAAGGTAAATTGAAATAAATGTGTTCATACACTCAATGTTGTTACTTCTGGCAATGTCATTTCAAAGAACTTTTTATATTTACATGGATTCACACCCTTATTCTGTTTAGAAAAGCCTAAATAATAAAATAAAACCAATATGTCACTTATCATGTCATCATTTAATAACCCAAGTCAAAATTGAAATTTCTGTTACCGTGATACACACTCTCATACATGACTGTACACTGCCAAGTTAATCAGTGTCATCATCAGTGTCCGAGTCTGACAACTCTACTTCCAGCTCTTTTTCTCTGGCTTGGTTGGTGCAGGTTTGTAGTTTGCACATGTCTGTGCACTTCAAGCTATATGCCAGGCAGGTACAGTCTGGTAGTTTGCATGAGCGCACACATTTGCAGGACAGCAACTGGAGCACAGCTTCTGGTGCAGGTGATCCACGCATCCACTGCACAGCAAGCTTGCCCTCTTCATCTGTGGTCCAACCACAGTCCTTGGGGTCAGGGATGAATGGGTGACTCTGCAAACATCTCCTCCAGATGGCCGCTTGATAGTTCGCACGGAGGGCATGCAGGAAGAGACAGTCCTCACAGGGAGGCAGCTGGCTAGACCACTTCACCACGTCTCGCACAGAACAGTTGGTAGCGAAGCTTGTTGACTGTGGCAGTCTGTGCAGAAGGCATGTAGAGATGGCAGGTGACCTTTTGGAGTTTACTGAACAGCTCCCCAGATACCTCCCATGACTGACCAAGTTCAGCAAAGGCCTCCAGATAGGTCTTGTCAGACTTCATTCGCTTGAAGGCAGCCAACTTGCCACGTCCAGCAAATGCGCTGACTGTATCACAGCCTGTGTAGCCATGCATACCAATCAGTGCCTCACACACCTCACCTCCCAGAGCATGGCTCAGCTTCTGGATGTCAAGGTATCTTGTCCTGGCCTTGGTTCCGCACTTCATGTACATGGGACATGGGATGGACTTGGCAACAGCCAGGCACAGCACGAGGACATCTGTGTCTTCTGCACTGATCACAATGGACCTAATGCCAGATTCTGTTGCATGAACACCATGTAGTAAGATGCGGGTGTCAGCTTCTTCCTGTGAGGACTTTAGCTCTGTGGCCTCCTCCCAGTGCTCTTTCGACAGTTTGTAACATTGATGTCCACAGGTCACATACAGTAACTTGTTGTCAAGCTTCTGCCTGTGTTCTGGCCCCTTCCACGTCTGCACAAGGAACTCGATCAAGCTGGTCTTGTTAGATGAACTGGAGATGAACTTTCTCCACTGTTGAATGTTGTGCCCAGGTGCTATGGTCTTGAACTGCAATGCTGTGTCTCCTCCCCTGTTGACCCTTTCCGCATTTTTGATGGATGTGCCTCTGTAGACATCGAAGACGACATCAATGCGGTGGCTCTTTCCACCTTCGTGGAGGACTTGAGACAGTGCTGATTCTGCCAGCTGTGAGAAGGTCTTTTCATTTCCTTTCAGTTTATAGACTAGGCTCATCCCATCAATGACTGTTGCTGAGGGCTCTGGGATGACTTCTGCTGGAGAAACATTCTTTTCCAACTCCCTGGCAAGGGCAGCTTTGTTGGTCTTGCGGAGAGACCCATCACCATTGGCCAGAGCCCATGGCAGGGGCCCCAGTGGATGAGCCAGCACGTCACTCATGTGTAGTTTCCTGCTTTCGGCAACAAGTATCATCTGGCCAAACAGTTTCCTGTCAGCTTTGATGACTACTTCTTTGGCAGAGCTTTTACAACATGACTTCTTTCTGATGTCTGAAAACGTCTTCAGCTTCTTCTTTGACATCTTGTCATGAAACGTTGTAGCTGGGGCAGCTGCTTCCAAGCGCTCTTGTTTGAATGTTTGATATGCCTCCTCTCCTACCTTGCGGGCATCAAGAAGGTCCTTGGCAACTTCTGCTGGGGCCACCGCACCAGTTGACAGACTGACAAGCTCTCCATGGTCAAGGTTAAATGGATTCAACCAGCTGGTTTCCATCAATGGAACCATGGACTGGATGTCAGCCTCATCTCTTCTGATTATTGGCATCTGTAGGTCAGGATGACTGAAGTTGTCATGTTGGCCTACATGTACCATGTCCCTTAGCTGTCTCATATAAGTACTTCGGTACTCAGATGTCAGGTAGTATCTAGCCACAGCTCCAGGTTTCAGGCTGAACCCTTTTGTGCCTCCAGGTGTCTGGGTGTCCTTGTTGACAGTCTCTTCGATCGTCTGGTCCACAGGTATCCGCCCAAAGGGATTCTTGCAGCCGATCTGCACAGAAAACCCACCTTGCATAAAGTGGGCATGGATGTCAGGATGTTCGATGGGTAGCCGAGACATTGTGGCATAGTAGTAGGTCAGGAACCGGGCGTAGTTCACCTTGTCATAGGCAAAGCACCAGGGAATCATCTCTAGAATAGCTGCCAGGTGAAGCATCCAGTTACCTTCTCGAGATGCTCGGATGAGGCCCAGCATAATCTCAACCATGTCTAGGTAAGACATCCAGAAGGCTGCAAGGCTGTTCTCATCTCTGAGGGAGTTCAGGTAGGTTTCGAACAGCTCCAAGATACGTGTGCATGATTCATCCTGAAGCAGGTCCTGGAAGGATGCTTGGCAAACATTGTTGTGGAACTCTCCAATGCTCTTCAGGGCTTCTTCTAGGTGTTGGCTGTCTTCAGGATGAGTGTTCTCTATCCACAGAAGGAAGCCTTTCCAGGCAAGCCTCATCAGTGCTTCATATGCAGTCTTGTGTGCTCTAACTGCCCGGTTGTACCTGCGACCTTCCATCAGCCCAGCCACAGACCCTTCTGCAATGACACCTGATTCAACAAACACATCTCTGAGTCCTGCATCTTCAAATCTCTTCCCTAGGATGGACAGGAGGTTGCAGATTGTGTGGAAGACGCCCATCCTGATGATGATGTTCTTGAATTTGTCATGTTTCCACACTATCTCAGCAGCCTTGGCAAAGAGTGCTTGGTCAAACACACAGACGATCTTGTTGAGCTGTAAGGACTGCATGATGCCAAGTGTTTGCTCCAGTACGTCATTCACAGTTGACATCTCAGTTGCAGGAGCATTGATTGTGGGAAGGTAGCTCACAGTGTCCTGGATCACTGTCACATCATTGCGGATCTGGATGTTGAACCCTGTCCAGCTGCTTATGGTCTGGTTCTCAGGATCTGACATTCGAGTCAGGAGCCATACATGTCTGTCTCCTCATAATCTGCTGCCTCACTCTCTTCCTGTTGTACTTCTGAAGAGCTGGTAGAAGACACTCTTCTTGTGTATTCTTTGTAGCACGTCTTGTGGTAATTCCCCTCTGCGGCAACTAGGTCTCTGCTCAGCAATGCAAGCACTCTTAGATCACATTTCTTTATTGCCGCCTTGCGGTTGGTGTCGTCTGCTCGTAACTCAAGACACTGCATAAGAGGTTCCCTTGATTTTTGTCCTTTGATGTATTTCGGCTTCTGGCAGAAGATGCAGATCTTGTCATACAGTCTTGAAGTAGGCCTACTTGGTGCATCCCTGGTCCTGGATGATGATCTTCTGGAAGCAGCTTCTGTGGGTTCAGCACTGGCACCTTTGGAGAGGATCGAGTCCAAAGACTTCTTCATGGTAAACATGCTGCGGCATTTGCGATGGTACTGTACCTGAGGTACTTCCCCTTCTTTTAGTCCTTTTGCCAAGTCAAGGACTGGGGCATGCTGTCTGATCTCTGCAGCCCGGAGCAAAGCCTTCCATGAATCCAGGTCCCTCAATGTCACCAGGGAATCAGAGTCATCGTCTGAGCAATGAATAAGACAGTTTGTGCATGGCCGCTTCTTCGGCAGGGTGGTACCTTGATCCATCGACATCACTCTGATCACTGTACAACACTATCTGCAACATACAAAAAGATAATATTGGTTAAGATATTAGTTTTGAAAGAAAAGATAATATAAGTATAATTGGTGAAAAAAAAACGTTTAAATCTACCTGTAATTCAAAATGTTAAGTTTCCAGCTGAAGATAAATACAATTATTGCAGGCAGTAAACACAATACAATGTAAAAAAAAGTGTGAATCACATTTATTTTGCATTTTGCTTTTTAATCAAAAGGAAATAACCTTATTTGCATTGTTTTAATCCACATTGGTGGAGATAGAAATTTGACACTGGCGTATCTTTCATTTTTTGCAAATTACACAATGGCGCTAATGACAAAAAAATGAGTTTTAAAAATTATTGACAAAGCTACCTATCTCAAAAGGCTATCATATCTTATTACACTCATATCAACCCTATAAACATTTTAGTACTACTTTGGTTTGGTCCCCCCAGGTGGTACCGATATCTGCTCTGGCTCATGGACTAGTACCAGTGCAGGCTGGAGGCAGCGGAGGTGCGGGCACACAACTGCAGTCACCTGCGCACTCCCCCCGGACCCAAAATAAACAAGTCCATGAGTGGGGGAAGGAGGACAAGCAAAGCAGCGGGGCAAGGCCGCAAGAGTACACGTTAAAAACAAGGCAATGCAAGGTGAAGGGTGCTGGAGAGCGAGCGGAGAAAGCTCGTCCCTAGCGTACGTTCCCCCCACCTGTCACTTAACCGACCCTTGCCCCTACCCCGTATTTACACAGTCTACACATTTACAAATTCCGTCTCTACCCGTCTTGTCCTTCCCATTCCCTCTAATCCAAATTCGTCATCAATCCCTCCTAAGGAGGAAGAGATGGAATAACAAACAATGTCTCACCCCGTCATGATGCGTCTTACATCCAAACATTTGCAAAAACATGGTGTGGAGTTATTTCACCTAGGTGAGTGGATGCGGATGATGCGAAGAGATTTTCTCCTAACTACCTTCTAAATGACATTAACACACTTTACACTACCCGGTGTCTTTCCCTGCCAAACCATTGGCCATCATTAAACTATGTGGTTCTAAAAACCAATTCCCATTGACCAAACTGTGGTGCCTCCCAATTTGGGGTCTCACTCCCCCGATTCTACTCCCTGTGCCCTCGCACAATTTCAGGGCTGGGTCGTGTGGCTCACCAGCAGGTCCGCTCACCTGCACACCTCCACCACTATACGTCACCACCCGAGCTTACCTGCTCCTCACCCTAACCTGGGGCAGGCCCTCTGGCTCTCTCACCCCACTACCGCCCTCTCTGGCGTCGGGCTACCCGGGTCCTCTCCATAGGATCCTCAGGCCCCATTGAACTCTAACTGGCTCCCAGAGCCTACCTGCGACCTCACCTGGCCGACAGACTAACAGTGGCGGAGTGCCCATTTAATCATTCTTACTAACAGGCCACACGCCCAGCCATTCCATTTCACTTACGCACCAACTCGGCAAGTTGTTGTTTCCAGACGATCTGGTGTTGGTTGTGGAAGGTATGGATGAATCGAGGGGGAAGATGAACAAGTGAAAGGAGTGCGTGGACCAAAGGTCTGAAGGGGGATATCAGAAGCGTAAGGGTGGTGGCAAGTGGTCAAGCATGTGGTGAGGTGGAGAGAGTTGGGGGGTAGCCGTGTGCCGTGTCCTGGGAAGGGTGTCGGAGTGAATTTCACTCAATGCCTAATGCGCGCTGAGTGGGTTCATCAATAATGTAGTGGTCTGAGAGGGTCGTAAGTCCGTGTGGTAGACTACATTCAAATGCAAAGTGTGCACAGAGGACGCTGTGGATGGAGGAAATGTTGACTTGGGTCTTGGGGCCGGCGCGAACCTGGAAGGTGTGTAGACTTTTCGCGACCTTGGAGACGCGCTGAATATGGGAAGATGGCCCCGACTCGGCAACGGTTGCACGAGTGAGATGTGCATGATGGAAGTTTCGGGACGAGAGGCGTGCTGACGAGGAAGGGTGTCATCGAAGCTAAAGGGAGGTGTATACTGCATGTGTGAGAAGTGTCATGATTTATGGGAACGAGACGTGGGTAATGGACGTAGAGCAGCCATGAAGGCTGGAAAGGGTGGAGATGAGAGTGATTCGGTGGGTGTGTGTGTGGAGAATTGTTGAGAAGGAGGAAGACGAATGACGATTTGTGAAAGATGATGGGGACTAGAGCCTGTGATTGACGCTGCGAGGAGAGACAGGTTGAGGTGGTTTGGTCACGTGTTGAGGGATGATGAGAGTGCCTGGTTGACAAGAGTGATGGAAATGAATGGAGAAGGAAGGAGAGGACGGGGAAGACCGAGAAAGGCTGAACGAAAGGTGGTGGAAGAAGAGATGCGGGCGTGGGGGTTAACAAGGGGAGATGCAGAATGCACCCGTCACCAGTCAATCACTCTTAGCTCTTTCACGAGCCTCGATTCAGTATACAAAAAAAAAAAAAAAAAAACCAAGCAGTACTCTGCTACTTTCAGCACCACAGATGTCAATATCCAACCACAATTTACCTACTCCCTCTACCTACTTTTAAACTACCCTCCCCGGGTACTCATGAAGGGGTCCATCCTTTCCCCATCCACTCCTTCGCACCATATACTCCACATATTCCACAATACTCACTCCACACCATCCATTCCACACAACCATTTTCCACTTGCATGCCATGCAAGTCAATCACTCAATGCACAATCACACCCATTCTCAATACTCTGCTCAATACACTTCCACTTCTCCAAACCATTGCCTCATTTCATCACCAGCACTACCGGGAACTTACATTCGCAATTCCTCATTTCATCACCCTCACTACAAACAAACTGCATCATCTGGCTAACTATTGCCCTTCTAAGATTAGTGCTTCCCTGTCATCCCATTAAACTATGCACATCCCTCGTCGTTATCAACCATCTAATCTACTCTACGTCCCCACTACAGGTACAAAAGTCACTACTTAAATCTTGGTCACCTATAGTCATCTTTCTAAATTCTATCATTATCCTAACCCGCCCGGGCTAGTTTTCACCGCCACCCCATAATCTAAAGCTCATGTGCCCAACAATTGTGTGAGGAATGGTGAAACTTCCATTCCTACACGCAGAGTACCATTTCTCAACACTATCGCCATCACAGTCCACTACACTTGAGCCTCTCGGTGCGTCATTACATCATCAAAGCTCGGCTTCGCAAAGCCGGACAATGAATTCGGGTGGTTTGTCTCCTGGAGGTTGGGTCCATCCGGCATTCGATTCAGGGGAGGAGGTTTTGTCGGGCCAAGGCTCCAAGCACCATCCCTACGCAGGGCCTTGTGCTCCCAAGCGCGATGGCGCAGCCTTGCCCGGCCGGAGCGCCGCCACCGCAAGGGGGCGCTGCTCCGACCCCTTCTCCTTCCCCTCGAACCGGGCCGGTCGCCTTGCCTGGCAAAGCGCGGAATCGCCCGTACAGGGCGGAGCCCGGCGCGGATCGCGCACGGCGGTTCTTGAGAAACCGCCGTGGCTACGACCTCCGCCGGTCCCCGCAGCACACAAAGCCCGTCACGGACCGAGAGCTCGCGTCGGCTAAACGACGGCCTAACCGCTGTCCCGGTTAACGTCGATGCCCGACTTGCATGCTCACACCACGCATTCCTTTTCTCTCTCTCGCAAAACCCGGCGCTCCAACCCCTCTCAAACACTCCATACACTCCGTCATTGCACTCGCTCGTGCATTCCCTTTCGCTGCACATTCAGGTGTATACCACTCGCTGCTCGCACACTCCTCTGTTACACACCTCTCCTCCGTTACGTACTCCGTAACGCTCCCGGGTGTGCACTTCTGCATCCACCCACTCAGCGCACACCTACCCACGGGTGTGCAATCCCCTGCCGCACACCCAATCACGCGCTCCACAACCAACCCAGGTGTGCATTCTCGCACACGCTCCACAACCAACTCACTCTCTGTATCACAATCACTCCCACTATCACCCTCTGTCGTGCATTCATTCTCACTCTCCATGTCATACTCGCGCTCCGGCGCCATTCGCACACGCGCGCTATTTCCACTCACACAGCCCGGGGTACGCTGGGATCCCAAGCGCGCGAAAATTATTTTTGCGCTGAACACTTTCCCGAAAAATCTTTTCGCGCCATATACAGCCCGACTCACCTTGGCGCTTCTTCTTCCTCGCTCCAACACCTGCAAACTTTCATTGGGGTTAAACACGGCATCACGATGCGAATACAGACTTTGCATGCATTCCATCTCAATCTCCGATTTAATTCCTCTCTCTGCCGTCTCTACAATTTCAATTACGACTATTTATTTTCCAATTTGAATTAATTCTTTTTCTTTATTTTCTTTTCCCTCAATGACCGCTGGCGCTAATAAAATTTTCTCTACTTCGGCGGTCGCCGGCTTCCCCATACCCCGGGTCGCGACTTCTACCCCGGTCCACGTGACTTTGCCTTGCTCCAACTCACTCAACCCGCGCTCCTCAAGCCGCGTCACCTCGTCGCGTACCGATGTGCTTTTCCCTCCCAACTCGCGGTCTCCCTCCCTCTCATACTCTTTTGCAACATACCTGGCTTGCCCCCTCGCTAGTCCCTCATTTACTTCCCGGGCTTGGCTTCCCAATTCCCCAATTTGACTTCCCATATCGTTTCTCAATTCACCAATTTGACCTCCCAATTGCTTCCCCATTCTGTTTTCCATTCCCTCACTATTGGCCCTCATTTCTCCCATCTCTTTCCTCAATCCCCCAATTTGGCTTCCCAATTGCTCCCACATTCTATTTTCTAACCCTTTTATTTCCCGAGTGGACTTATCACTTAGGGTGTCCAACTTTGCCATCATTTGAATCATAAAGACTCGCATGTACTCTGGCATCTCAGGCTCGGCTGCCGCAGCCATGTGTGAGGTGCCGCCATTTTGTGCACCTGCAACCCCTGCTACCGCACCTTCTTCAGTCTCCTCCTCCATACTCCCACCTCTTCCCTGGGGTCCTGGGTTGACTCCAACTCCTCATTTTCCCCCACCGGCATCCGATCGCCTTGGGTATCCATGGCACGACTATAATTTGGATGTTAAATAAAAATTTTGGCCGCTCGTAATTTTGACAATTTTTCCAGCTAATATAAAAATTTGGTTCAGGCTTCAAATTCCACGCCCAGACACCAATTGTTGCGGATTTGGGGGTCGGCTCTCCCCTTATCAAGGGGAGGGGGGGTTAGTCCCCTTGTCTTGTAAGCTGGCCGTCCCCCAATTCTGGAAGCTATGACGTCACTTCCGGTCGGTGGCAAGTAGAGTTGTAAGCCCAATTAGTCTTATTACCTAAGTACTACCACCGGCCGTAAGCGAGGAGATAACTCCCACCCGAGCCGCAGCATTAATGGATACGCCGAGCGAAGCGAGCCGCGACTCGGGCCGTTAACAAACACTAAACCCGATCCTGAGCGGTTCCTATCATGCCACAGGTACTCAATTGAAAGAAAGGACGCAAATGTTGAATAAGAGGAAACCCAGAAAATAAGAAGAACAAAGAGTGGGTTTATTAATTATATACAAAAATCCAAAGAGGAAAGGAAAGGAATATACAAGAGCAAAATGACACAGGGCAAGCTTACCTAAACAGTCTTACTTACAACCCCAGGACAAACAGACAGACTCACATGGGATGGTAGTGGTAGGAGGAGAAGGTCCAAGCAGATGGTTCCAGGCTCCGGGTCCGCAGCGAAGAATGGCAGGCAGCTTTGCGTGTCGTTGGCGCACGACCAGACCTTATAGATATATCGGGGGACTGGGATGCGGCGTACGTAATATGTGTGCCAACTCTCTCTCTCTCTCTCTCTCTCTCTCTCTCTCTCTCTCTCTCTCTCTCTCTCTCTCTCTCTCTCTCTCTCTCTCTCTCTCAATGTTCGTATCAGAGGGTACCCTCGCGCAGTTCCGTGATAGCGCTTTCTCTCGCTCCGTTTCGTTACCAATCGGTCTCCTCACGCAGTCCGCAGTCTCTCTTCTCTCTCTCCTCTCTCTCTCTCTCCTTCTCTCTCTGTGAAAAGGCGCCGCGCTTGCGCTTATATAGTCCGCTTAGAAATCAAGCCTCGCACTCTCAAACCACGCCCACCAGTGAGCTCACCTCAGCCCTGATTGGGTAGTGAGGGCTCACCGGCTCCGCCCTTGACGGAACATTGACAGGGCCACGCCTCGTTCTTGGCACTCCGCCCCATTCTTCTCCAAGCCTGACCGCGTGTGTAATGGCATTTGGAGCGAACGCTGAGGCGGCTGCGGCTGGCAGAGGCGCGTAATACAATTTGGAGAGAGAGTGGCAAAATGGGCAGAATGGGGCCTATCTTATTTAATTAATGCAACGCAGATTCAACTATTGGGAACACAGCCTCAACTGAAACACATACTAAGGAAATATCTGACAGTCCTATGGTGTCCTACGTGTTGCATATGGCCTAACTATGGGTGCGACCTCATTAAATGCTGGGATATTTACAAGAGTTATTATTTACAAGTATTTACACGTGAGGGGTTCTCAAAACCACAACAATATATATATATATATATATGTATGTATATATATATATTGTTACGGATCGCGGTTAGATGTTATTTCGACCGAGCGGTGGTGTATTACCGCGACCTAACAGTTATTCCCCGACTAGACCCCGATTCCACCCAAACGTTGACCAAATCGCGCTATGCTAAATCAATGATGGAAAGGACACAACGACTGGGATAGATGAAACGACGCAAGGGGTACAGTTCTCAAGACCTCCGGAGGAGGATATAATTACAGTGGGGGAGAAAAGGGGTAGATTACAAGGTAGTGAGGTAAAGACACAGAAGAGATAGGCACTTAAATACAATCGTATTTTAGCCCAGACAGACCACAGACAAACGGGACAAGGCTGACTTACACAGGGATTGATGGCAGGAAGGGACAGGTAGTCGATAGCACAAGGTGCACCTTGGCTCGGGGACAGGATCAAGCACGGTCCAAGAGATGCAGGGAGGTCTCACTGCGCTCGGAAGGGACGTCTCTCTTGCTTCAAGCTCAGCGCGCATCTGACGTCACCTCCCTCTTCCTGCGCATGCTCAGCGGGGAGTGACACGCCCTCGGCTGGTTGGCTCCGCCCCAGATGGGACCGGTCCGCCGCTTCCATTGGGTGCGGGGGTTACCGGGCTCCGCCCTTGACGAGGAGCTGACAGGGAGCCCCTATTTGGTAACCCCGTCGAGCACATGTTCGATGGCGGCTCGCTGGGAAGGCCTCATGCCCTCCCAACACCCCCTACCAACCAAGCCGGAGTGAGGACGCGCACTCCCTGTGCACGCCGCCGCCGTTGCTGTTGTTGTTGTTGTTGTTGCTGAACCGTGAGGAAGAGCTGCGGGGAGGTATTGGGAGGTCCTAAACTTCCTAACGGTGCCATACAATCATTCTGGTGCAACGAAGGGTCAGAATTAATGGAAACGAGTCCTTAACTGACATAGACTAAGAATAACTAGCAAGATGTCCTATAGTTGTCTTACATGAGATGCGGTGAACCTGGGCATGACATTTAATGGGGGAAATAGGGGGAGGTCGGGTCTACAGAGTGTTGTTTACAGAAAATGGGACTAGGGAATGGGGGATTGGGGATAGTTGGGAAGTATTGAGGAAATAGGGGAATATTTACAAGCGGATATGGATGGATGCAAATCCCATATCCGCAACATTGCACCCTTCTCTACCTCGGGGCGTCCCGACCCGATAAATTTTTACCTACTTTAGTGTGGCACTCAGATGTAGTTCCCTCTACTATTAACTCAACCCTGAGTGCGACAGTTTTACAGATGTTCACAAATGAGTAAATATGTCCCCCTGCGACGTTGCACCCTTCTCCTAACAGAAACACACCCACAGGATAACCGAATCGCGGAAAGCATCCTCAAACTAAACATACAGCCGGTAGGGAGCATCATTTATACAAGACTGATATTTACACTACGATCCAGGACCTGTTCTTTGAGGAACACATGCAGATGTTATGCATAGAGAGAGCACGCATGCCAGCATCGATACACCAACCCACGAGTGCCCTGTGGCCCTACGGCCTTTAATAATGTGCAGAGCACCCCGTCCAAGCACCAAAAGCACCACCCCATTATGCACAGTCAGCACCATCCGGTGCACCAATAAAGTGTTCAATAATAAATGCACAATCAAGTGTCCAAGGTCACCGGTGGTGTTGCAGCCGGCCGATGTTCTGCCGCTGGTCTTGCCTTCATGGAGTGCACTTGGCCTTCTGGCTTCTTTAGAAATAAAGAAAGGCGCCAACCGCGTCCATTTCTAAATTGTGGCCGTCAGGGGGGCCAACTAAAAGTGGTTCACCTGTATGGCATAGGTGCCACGTTGACCCAGAGGTCCATCCACGGGTGGTGCTTGACCGCAAAAGAACTGCGGTCCATTGTGGGCGGCCACAAAAATTGCGATCCATATGGTGTATCGATCCAGGCAGCAAGCAGCGGAAGTACAGGCCCACAACTGCGGAGCCAGCACCTCTCTCTCCTCTCTCTCTGCCCCAAAGCCAGATCCTCGGAGGTGGGAGACAAAAGAAGACAAGTGAGTAAGGTGGTAAGGGCGCAAAAGTGCACGCAATTCAAGGTAATGCACACTGGGGGCACATGGGAACCAGGTGAGACAGGTACGTTCCTACCGTACGCCCCCCCCACCAGGTAACCTACATTGCCCCTCCCTTACCCCTTACTGTATCCACAAAACACAACACTACCCATAAACATCTACTTTACACATCAACAAACGTCCCTACTGTCTTCCCCGTTCCTCCCATAAACCAAATTCGTCTTCTCTCCCTCCTAACCAATCAAATTTGCCATTTCCAACTCTCATCAAAATTTGCCATCTCCAACTCAACATCAAAATTTGCCATCACCAATTCATCATCAGTCCCTCCTAAGGAGGGAGAGATGGAATCACCCCAATGTCTCATCCACGTCGTGATGCGTCTCACAAATCCACACAGCAATTCTCCTTTCCTGCAACACAGAACAAAGGAACACAGGTGTGGAGTCATCATCATCACCTCACGTAAGTGGCTGCGTATGGTGCGACAGGTTAATCAATCCTAACTATTTCCTAAATGACTTTAACAACTTTACATTACCCGGGGTCTTTCCCTGCCAATCCATTGGCCAACTTACACTATGGGTTCTAAAAACCAATTCCCATTGACCAAACTGTGGTGCTTCTCAAGTTGGGGTCTCACTCCCCCGATTCATCACTCGGTGCCCCCGCACAATTTCGGTGGCTGGGTCGTGTGACGCTCCCAGCTGGTCCGCCCACCTGCACACCCCCACCACTGTTGTTGCCTACCGAGCTCACCTGCTCCTCACCCTAACCTAACTAACTGGGGAAGGCCCTCTCGCACTCTCACCCCCTCAGTGCCCTCTCTGGCACGGGCTGCCCGATCCACACCCGGGATCCTCAGGCACCCACTGACACTAACGGCTCCCAGAGCCCACCTGCGGCCTCACCTGGCCGACATCTAACAGTGGCGGAGTGCTCAACCATTCACACTCATACTAACAGGCCACACGACCAGCCAATTTCACCACACCAATGCACCCATCCACAATACCATTCTGCATCCGCACCACAAATGCCAATATCCAACCACAATTTACCTATACCTTCTAACTATTCTTTAAACTACCCTCCCCGGGTACTCGTGAAAAGGGGTCCACTCTTCCCCCATCCACACCTTCGCACCATGCACACCACTCCATACCACTTACTCCAACTCTCTCCACACCACTCATTCCAATACTCCATGTATTCCACACACCTGTACTTGCACACCTGTGCTCTCATACTTGGGGCCGCCTGCACCCTTCTCTCCCCCAAGCGCATTCGCGCTGATCCACAACACTCACTACTCATACACTGCTCCACACACCTGTCCAGTTCTCACACAGCATCATCTCATCTAACTACTCCCCTCTGAAACTTGCGCTTCCCAGTCGTCCCTTTAAACTATTGCGCTCCCTCGTCATTATCATCCACTCTAATCTACCTGCGTCCCCTCTACAGGTATCCTTGTCACTAACTAACCTTAACGTTACCTAATGTCATCTTCGCTAGATCCCTACACACAATATCCTAACCCACCCGGGCTAGTTTTCACTGCCATACACCCCATAATCTATAGCGCATCTGCCCCACTCATGGGAAGGGTGGCAGGGATGCCACCCTTACCCACCGTCATACGGCGCGAGTGGGACTTTGTGGGACCACCTCATATGTGAGTCGTTGCCCGCCTGCCGGACCCCGTGCGTCGCCCCTTGCGGGGTCAGCGCGGGGCCGAACCGGCCGGGCCCCCACAGTACATTACCCCCAAGGGGCTCCCGTGCCTCCCCTGTCCCTCTAAAAACTACCCCTGTTGGTGTCGATGCATGGGTCACACTTCCGCAACCCGCTACCCATTCCATACCACCACAACCTTGCTCACTCACACCTCGCACCTCTCCCATCACCGGACCCTCTCGCTCGCACCCTCGTTCCATACCCTCCGGACCAGCCATACACCTCACTCTTGGCCTCTCACGAACATCCGGGTCCATCTCGACCCCCAAGCTTATTAAATCACCTGGCGCATCATACGCACGACCATATTGGTCACCACTTACACCGGGTCCTCTTTCTCTTCGCTTCTCCTCCATCACCTGCGAATCCCTCATCCGGTTAATGAGCACATCATCACGATCCGAACACAGACTTTGGACCAATTCTTTTACTTCCTCCTTTATCTCTTTCTTATCCTCTCTCCGTCGCTTCTTAATTTCGCTCACCCCTTCTTCCACTTCTTCTAATTTCTGCTTCACCTCCTTCATCTCCTCGTGCGCCCCCTTAAGTTCTTCCTCTAACTCCACCTTATTTTTTTCTATGTGCTCCCGCACCTCCCGCTCTTTAACCTCCATCACCTCTACCACCTTGTTCATTTTCCTCGTCAGGTCCTCATGTACCGTCTGACACTCTTTTTTAATTACCCCTACGTCCTTTTTCATCTCCTTCTGTGTCGATTTTAAACCCTCTATTACCGCTGTGTTCTTCTTTACCTGGTCCCCCAACTCCTTTTGTCCCATTGTCAGTTGTTCTACTCCCAGCGTCAACTCCTCTATACCACCTTGCAATTTTACAGTCCCCTTTCTCACCTCCTTCTCCATGCGCTCCTTACAGTGCCTCACCTCCTCGCGCACTCCTCCGACCTCCTCACTCACACCTCTTCTGATCTCCTCTCCCATCACTTGCATCTCCTGCCCAGATGCCACCCTCATCTGCTCCATTTCCTCCCTGTGAGCATCCAATTTAGTTTCTACCCCCATTCTGACCCCCTCTATCTGCTGCCCCATTTTTTAAACTTCCCTTTCCGCTTGGTCCCTCATGTCCCTCAATTTGCCTTCCATACTGTTTTCTAACTCCTCTAACCCATTTTTCACTCCCTCTATCTGATTCTCCTGGGCAGCCATTCTATTTTCCACCCCCGTTAACCCATGTTTCATCCCTTCTATCCCATTGTCTAATCCCTCAAATTTATTTCCCATATTGTTTAACCCGTCTCTTAATTGCTCACTCTGAGCATCCATCTGGTTCCCCAATTGCTGACTATGAGCCCTCATCTCGTCCTTCTGCAGGTTGAGGGACGCCTGCATTTGTACCATAAATTGCTCCATGAGGGCCTGCATTTGGGCCATCCCTCCCACTTGTGCAGCGGGTGCGGCCACCGTAGCCATGTGCGAGGCGCCATTTTGCCCGCCCGCAACCTCGTGCGCGAGAGCGCCATCTTGCGAACCTGCCGCCCTCACTGCTTCGCTCTCCTCATGTCCCTCAATTTGGTCCTGGATCGACCCTGCCTCACTCTCCTCTACCGGAACCCAGCCGTCTTGATCTCCCATAGCGCGACTTTCAAAATTCGGGTTTTGTAAAACAAAATCAAATTTCGGTACTTTATAATTTTGACCAAATTTTTTCCTAGATGTTTTAAAAAAAATTTGGTTCGGGCCTCGAATCTCACTCCTCGACACCAATTGTTACGGATCGCGGTTAGATGTTATTTCGACCGAGCGGTGGTGTATTACCGTGACCTAACAGTTATTCCCCGACTAGACCCCGATTCCACCCAAACGTTGACCAAATCGCGCTATGCTAAATCAATGATGGAAAGGACACAACGACTGGGATAGATGAAACGACGCAAGGGGTACAGTTCTCAAGACCTCCGGAGGAGGATATAATTACAGTGGGGGAGAAAAGGGGTAGATTACAAGGTAGTGAGGTAAAGACACAGAAGAGATAGGCACTTAAATACAATCGTATTTTAGCCCAGACAGACCACAGACAAACGGGACAAGGCTGACTTACACAGGGATTGATGGCAGGAAGGGACAGGTAGTCGATAGCACAAGGTGCACCTTGGCTCGGGGACAGGATCAAGCACGGTCCAAGAGATGCAAGGAGGTCTCACTGCGCTCGGAAGGGACGTCTCTCTTGCTTCAAGCTCAGCGCGCATCTGACGTCACCTCCCTCTTCCTGCGCATGCTCAGCGAGGAGTGACACGCCCTCGGCTGGTTGGCTCCGCCCCAGATGGGACCGGTCCGCCGCTTCCATTGGGTGCGGGGGTTACCGGGCTCCGCCCTTGACGAGGAGCTGACAGGGAGCCCCTATTTGGTAACCCCGTCGAGCACATGTTCGATGGTGGCTCGCTGGGAAGGCCTCATGCCCTCCCAACACCCCCTACCAACCAAGCCGGAGTGAGGACGCGCACTCCCTGTGCACGCCGCCGCCGTTGCTGTTGTTGTTGTTGTTGCTGAACCGTGAGGAAGAGCTGCGGGGAGGTATTGGGAGGTCCTAAACTTCCTAACGGTGCCATACAATCACATTCTGGTGCAACAAAGGGTCAGAATTAATGGAAACGAGTCCTTAACTGACATAGACTAAGAATAACTAGCAAGATGTCCTATAGTTGTCTTACATGAGATGCGGTGAACCTGGGCACGACATTTAATGGGGGAAATAGGGGGAGGTCGGGTCTACAGAGTGTTGTTTACAGAAAATGGGACTAGGGAATGGGGGATTGGGGATAGTTGGGAAGTATTGAGGAAATAGGGGAATATTTACAAGCGGATATGGATGGATGCAAATCCCATATCCGCAACAATATATATATATATATATATATATATATATATATATATATATATACATATATATATATATATATATACAGTGCATTCAGAAAGTATTCAGACCCCTTCACTTTTTCACATTTTGTTATGTTGCAGCCTCATGCTGAAATCGTTTAAATTCATTTTTTCCCTCATCAATCTACACTCAATACCCCATAATGACAAAGAGAACACAGGATTTTTGAAAGTTTCGCAAATTTATTAAATAGAAAAAACTGAAATATCACATTTACATAAGTATTCACACCTTTTGCTATGACACTTGAAATTTAGCTCAGGTGCCTCCCATTTCTCTTGATCATCTTTAATAATAATAATAATAATAATAATAATAATACATTTATTTTATATAGCGCTTTTCAAGAAGTCCAAAGACGCTTTGACAGAGTACAAAAAACAAGTGCAAAAAGACAAAAATCAATAGGTAAATAATTAATCAAAGCAAAAGGAAGGAGAAGGAGAAGAGATAGTCAGGGGTTAAATGCTTTGGGTTAAATGTTGGATGCAGTGTTGAACAGGTGGGTCTTGAGTGATGTTTTGAATGTGGTGAGTGAGGAGGAGTCTCTGATGGTGTGAGGTAGTGAGTTCCAGAGGGTGGGAGCAGCGATGGAGAAGGCCCTGTCCCCCCAGGATCTGAATTTGGTCCGGATGGGGGGGGGGGGGGGGGGGTCAGGAGGTTGGTACCAGCAGAGCGGAGGTTGCGGGTGGGAGTGTGTCTGGAGAGGAGGTCAGCCAGGTAGGATGGGGCCAGGTTATGGAGGGCTTTGTAGGTCAAGAGGAGGATTTTGTACTGGATTCTCTGGGGGATGGGGAGCCAGTGAAGCTTGTAATGGACGGGGGTGATGTGGTCACCGGTCCGGGAATGGGTGAGTAGACGGGCAGCGGAGTTCTGAATGTATTGGAGTTTATTGGTGATTATTGAGGGTGAACCATAGAGGAGGCTGTTGCAGTAGTCCAGACGGGAGGTGATGAAGGCGTGGATGAGGGTTTCTGCAGCCGGGGAGGAGAGGGAAGGACGGAGACGGGCGATGTTTTTCAGGTGAAAGAAGGCTGTCTTTGTGATGTGTTTAGTGTATTTGTCGAAGGAGAGGGTTTGGTCAAAGATGATGCCAAGATTCCGGATGTGAGGGGAGGTGGATACGGGGAAACCGTCGATGTTGAGGGCAAAGTTATGGGTGGATTTGGTGAGCGTTTTTGGGCCAATGATGATTATTTCAGATTTATCATATTTAAGTGTGAGGAAGTTGATTTGAAGCCAGGATTTTATTTCAGTGATGCAGTTTGTCAGGATAGAGTGGGTGGCGGTGGAGATGGACTTGGTGGAGATGAAAAGCTGGATGTCATCGGCGAAGCAGTGGAATTGGAGACCATGACGGCGGATTAAGTGACCAAGGGGGGACAGGTACAGGATGAAGAGGAGGGGGCCAAGAACTGAACCTTGGGGGACACCTTGGGGGAGGGGAGCAGTGGGGGATTTGCAGTTATTGATGGAGATGAACTGGCGTCTGTGAGAGGTATGATTTGATCCAAGCGAGGGCAGTGCCGGTAATGTTAAAGGTGGTTTCAAGTCGGGTGAGGAGGATGGTGTGATTGATGGTGTCAAAGGCGGCACTGAGGTCGAGGAGGATGAGAATGTTGAGGTTGCCAGCGTCAGAGGAGAGGAGAAGGTCGTTGGTGATTTTGAGGAGAGCAGTTTCAGTACTGTGGTTGGAGCAAAATCCAGATTGGAATGTTTCATACAGGTTATTGGCAGAGAGGTGATGTTTAAGTTGAGTGGCTACAGCGCGTTCCAAAACTTTTGACAGAAAGGGTAGGTTGGAGATGGGTCTGAAGTTATTTAGGGTGTCAGGGTTGAGTCCAGGTTTTTTCAGAATGGGGGTAACAGCAGCAATTTTGAGGGATGGTAGGACGATGCCTGTAAACAGGGAGGAATTTATTGTTGCAGTGATAAGTGGAGAGAGAGCAGGAAGGGAGGCCTTGACAAAGCAGGAGGGGATGGGGTCAAGAGTGCAGGTGGCAGTTTTCATTCCTATGAGGAGTTCAGAGAGGTCAGTAGGAGAGACTGGGGAGAATTGAGACAGGGGTTGGCAGGATAAGGGGGGGCAGGTGGTTTGAGGGGGAGCGGGTGCGGTGGTGGTTAAGCTGTTGTAGATGTTGTCAATTTTGCATTGGAAGAATGAAAGGAAGGAGATGCAGTTGTCTCCTGTGAATGACTGGGTGGTGGTGTTCAGGGGGCTGAGGAGTTTGTTTATTGTAGAGAAGAGTGCTTTTGGGTTTCCGGAGCCAGCGTGGATAATTTGAGAGTAGTAGGCGGAGCGGGTGCTGGAGAGGGCATCTTTGTAGTGTTGTAGGTGGTCCTTGTAGGCTTGGGAGTGAATTGTGAGACCTGTTTTATTGCGGAGTCTTTCAAGTTGGCGAGAACGAGTTTTCATCAGGCGGAGTTCAGGGGTAAACCAGGGAGCAGAATGGGTGAAAGAAACTGTTTTGGTTTTTATAGGCGCAAGCTGGTCAAGGCAGGAGGAGGTGTGGAGGTCAACGAAGGGAGAAGTGGACATTTTTTCAGAGAGGGTGGATGAGAATGAGGTAGGTGAAAGAGCGTTTAGCTTACGGAAGTTGATAGTGCGATAATGCCTTGGTGCTGGGGTGGGGATGCTGATGGTCATAGTGATGGCGAAGTGGTCAGAGAGGGTGAGGTCGGAGCCAGAGAGATGGTGCAAAATTAATCCACTAGAGCAGACAAGGTCCAGAATGTGACCATGGTTATGGGTAGGAAAGTTGACATGTTGAGTGAGGTTAAAGCAGGTGAGTAAATCAGTGAAGTCAGTGGTTATTGTGGAGTCAGTGGAGTCCATGTGGATATTGAAATCACCGAGGAGGAGGATTGAGGGGGAGAGGGAACAGAGCTGGGTCAGAAAGTAGGAGAAGTCAGACAGGAATGATGGGTGTGGTTTGGGAGGGCGGTAGACGACAGCCATGACTGACTGTGTGTGACCAGAGAGTTTAAAAGCCAGGTGTTCAAATGATGGAGCAGATGAGATGGAGATGAGGCTGGTCTTGATGTCCTGTCGGTGTATTACGGCAATTCCACCACCTCGGCCCTCCGAGTGTGGTTTATTGATGTAAGAATATCCATTGGGTGTAGTGAGGTTGAGTGAGAAGTAGTCTAGAGGTTGTTGCCAGGTTTCAGTGACACAGAGAAAGTCCAGTTTATTATCCAGAATGTAGTCGTTCAGGATGAGGCTTTTGTTGTTGAGGGACCGGGTATTGAACAGGGTGAGCTTGATGTTGTTTTGTACGGTGGGGATGAACTCAGGTGATTTAGCCAGGGTTTGCAGACAGGAGGTGCGATCGTGTGCGTTGCTGTGACCAGGTGCGCTGGGACGATGAGTGGGAGTGCGCTGAGCCGACCAGAGTACGGGAATGGAGTGACCTGTTTGTAAGTAAACAAACTTACGACCGGAGCCTCTTACGACCGGAGCCTTGAGATGCATCCTTGAGCATCTTTGAGATGTTTCTACACCTTGATTGGAGTCCACCTGTGGTAAATTTAATTGGTTGGCCATGACTTGGAAAGGCACACACCTGTCTATATAAGGTCTCACAGCTGACAATGCATATCAGAGCAAAAACCAAGCCATGAGGTCGAAGGAACTGCCTGCAGAGCTCAGAGACAGGATTGTTTCGAGGCACAGATCTGGGGAAGCCGACAAAAAAAATTCTGCTGCATTGAAGGTTCCCAAGAGCACAGTGGCCTCCATAATTCTTAAATGGAAGAAGTTTGGAACAACCAGGACTCTTCCTAGAGCTGGCGGCCCGGCCAAACCGAGCAATCGGGGGAGAAGGGCCTTGGTAAGAGAGGTGACAAAGAACCCGATGGTCACTCTGGCTGAGCTCCAGAGATCCTGTGTGGAGATGGGAGAAACTTCCAGAAGGACAACCATCACTGCAACACTCCACCGATCTGGGCTTTATGGCAGATTGGCCAGACGGAAGCCAAACAGTTCAATCTTGGTTTCATCAGACCAAAGAATCTTGTTTCTCACAGTCTGAGAGTCCTTTAGGTGCTTTTTTTGCAAACTCCAAGCGGGCTTTCATGTGTCTTTCACTGAGGAGAGGCTTCTGTCTGCAACATAACAAAATGTGAAAAAATTGAAGGGGTCTGAATACTTTCTGAATGCACTGTAACAACATGCGTCGTTTCATTTCAGAAAAGGGTGTGATGTCGTTATGGTTTCAACGCACAGACAAAACCAACAAGTTTTTTCCATGAGGCTGTTTTAAAAGGTAATCATGTTTGTGGTTTATAATATTTAGCTCACCTGGAGCGAGGTTCAGGGGAACTTATGCGATGGCGTGTTGTCCACCTGTCCGTCCGTCCATCCGTCCGCAAGCACTTGAAACTTCTCCTAAACCGCTGAAGGGATTGCGACCAAATTTGGCACAAATGATATTTGTTGCGATTTGTGCCCATATTTAATGTTCACGGCATTAAAAAAAAATCAGGGTCTAAGGGGGTTTACCGGGGTCAAAGTGGATCCAGGTTTGGCCCCCAAAATAGGAATTTGCTTTTTCCTCTGAAACTACACACACAATTTCGATGAAACTTGACCACAACCTTTATCACCCGTGATGTACCAATGTTTGTTCACGGCACTAAGAAAATCGAAGTCTGAGGGGATCTACGGACCCCCAAAAATAGGTATTTGCTTTCTTCTCAGAAACTACACAAGCAATTTCGATGAATTTTCACCACAACCTTAATCACCAATGATGTACCAATGTTTGTTCAAGGCATTAGAAAAATTGTGGTCTTAGGAGGTATATGGGGTTGGAGGAGGGGGGAGGGGGTTTCCCCCAAAATAGGTATGTTTTTCTTTGTTTGTTTAAAGTCTTATGATTATGTTAATATGATTCTACATGCTGTGCTGTCTTCTAGCAACCATTCAAATTGGTTTGAAATACCTTCAGTCAGTGTCGTATACTGTTTATTCTCACAGGTGAGCGCCAAGGGTATTGCCTCTATGTTTTTACTTCTGGTTGTATTGGGATTGTAATTCAAAACACGCACTTGGGCTCGCACACACGCAGGTGCAAGTTGATGCCATACATCCTCGGGGTGGGAGAAATGTTCGTATTTTGTGGTGAGGATGTGCGTCTCACCACGAGAGTGATGGAATTCTGTGGTTTGTCTGCATAGCCAATTCCCTTTGCTGTTGCAACTCCCTGGACTTCTGCTTTTTTGTCAGCTGACGAAAGATGGATTAAGGGCTGGGATAGAAAAATGGTGTGCAAGAGGGGAGAAGGGGAGAGTAATGGGGAGGGGGAGGGAGGAAGGAGAGGGGGAGGACTGAGAGTGAGAGAAAGGAGAGGGGGAAGAAGGAGAGTGGGAAGAAGGAGAGGGGGAAGAAGGAGAGGGGGAGGAAGGAGAGGGGGTGGAAGGAGAGGGGAGGAAGGAGAGGGGGTGGAAGGAGAGGGGGGAGGTTGAGAGTGGGAGAAAGGAGAGGGGAGGAAGTTGAAGGAGAGGGGGAGGAAGGAGAGTGGTAGAAAGGAGAGGGGGAGGAAGGAGAGGGGGAGGAAGGAGAGTGGTAGAAAGGAGAGGTGGAGGAAGGAGAGGTGGAGGAAGGAGAGGTGGAGGAAGGAGAGGGGAGGAAGGAGAGGGGGAGGGAGGAGAGGTGGAGCTGGAGGTTGTGGAAAGCAGGCAGCTTGGGTTTCTAATGTTAACGAGGGAATTAATGAAGCTCGATTTTATCAATATCGGAGTAGAACTGAATAATCTTCTCCAAGTACCTTTCGAAAATTGTTGCCTCTAAAAATTTCCCGTGTACCGTACCAAAGCCTTATGGTATACGCATCTCTCTTAACCCTCCGGAGTCTACTATTAAACCATGACACACACATCGAATCCAGGAGGCGGTAATTGCGTGGTAAATTTGAATGCGGTTAGAGCCGATAAATTCGGCTTGTCGACATTTCGGCGCATGCGTGAAGCCGATAGAATCGGCTTGTAGACTCCAGAGGGTTAGGTTAATGTGACCTATTTTGTGCCGGGCTGCTTGCTTCTGAGATTTGTCCTTCTGCTTATATGTCCTGTCCTTATAATTAATGTATCATCTCTTGGATATGAGTTTCCAGGATTTCTGAAAAGATCCAGAAATCCTTCCACAGGCCTCAGCAGCTGAGTTAAAGATTGGTATTCGTTGAGGCCTAGAGGGCACTTCTTCATCATCATGAGTCTGAGAAGAGCATGAAACACCTTGCAGCCATCAGCAAAGTAAAACTTTCTTTCTCTCTTAATCATCTTCTTTGGCCAGATATCAAAATGATTGAATGGTAAGTTTATTCTTAAACAGCAAAGGGGAGATATTTTACATGTAATCAATCATACTAAAATATGCAATTTGGTGTCTATCTGTCTGACTATTTTTGACTGTGATACATTCGTCGTTACTTATATCCAACCTCAACCAAGCCCAACAGGAGGACTAAGGGTCACTCAATGAAGGTTGTAGCGAATTAATTTGCCCCCCTCCACAAATGGGTTTTCTCTGCCAAGGGGGTTTCCCTGACAATGGGGTTGCGTGTTGAGGTGTATATCGGTGTTCAGCTAACTTTATCATGGCGTTTTACCAAGGACGCATCTAATAACAAAAACATAATATTAATGTTATTACAAAACAAAATTAATACAAATAATATCTCTCCCTCCCCAAGGGGTGTTTCCTCCTTGAACAAACGCCATGTTAATGTTTATAAACACCTTATCGTTTTGAGGGAGCAACAACCCCAACCAGAAGTAAAAATATTATAAACCACAAACATGATTACCTTTTAAAACAGTCGCTAATGCTGTTTAAGATGAATCTGAAAGAAATTTGGAGGAATCTCGACATTAGTGAGGCAAATTTTACTTACGGAACTGAGTGAAGATATACTGTAATCTATATACCTCACAAGGGTTAATACATGACCCTTCCTGCCGCTAACGTTGCATTTTTCCAAGGCCGCTTCTAATAACAATACTAACTAGAAAGAGCAATCACATTGCAGACCCTCACCAGGACGTGTTTTCAGTGGTTTTTAAGGCTTTTGTGTTAAAACAAATATGGCGGGTGAACTACGTGACCGATGACGTCATCATTTCCTTTCTCCACCAATTTTTCTCTCGATGATGCGAAACAAATTTCATCTTGATCAGATGAAGTACTTGTCGAATTATGACAAGGGAGGCACCTATGACATTGTCATTAACATATTTTATTCCACATGGAGAGTTCTTTACAATGAGCCATGTCTCAATTTTTTCCATGCAGAACTTTCCGAGATATTGAGGTGCAATTTATTTTCGATTTTTCCATGATGGCGCCCATATCACGTGACCTATGACGTCATAATTATCATTTTTTAAAAATTCTAGAGTTGGAGTTGCACCGATGGTGAAAATTTCCTGTCAATCTGACCAACGGTTGCAGATAAAATCATATTTATTCTGTGCAGACAAACAGACAGCCCAGACAAATGAAAAATCACTCATAGAGCGACACTTGGCAAAACAGAACAAAGTAGAATGGCACTCCGTGGAGCATCCTTTTAACCTCAAAAATAATTAGAGGTTGAATTCAGTGACCTGATATGCAAATCGTCTTCAAAGTTTAAGTTAATCGGTTTAAAATTGTCAATTTTAGAAATCTGGCCTATGTTGACCTTTTCGCCTATGTTGACCTCAAAAATAGTTTGTGGTTAGTTTCAGTAAGCTGATATGAAAATCCTTTTCAAATTTCAAGTCAATCGGATGAAAATTGAGGATTTTAGAAATTTGAGAAAAGTGGTTGACCTATGGCCTATGTTGACCCTTTGGCCGATGCTGATCTCAAGAATAGTTGGTGGTTGAATTGAGTTGGCTGTTATATAAATCCCATTCAAATTTCAAGTAAATCGGATGAAAATTAAGGATTTTAGAAATTTGAAATTGTTGTTGACTTTTGGCCTATGTTGACCTTTTGACCATGCTGATCTCAAAATAGTTGGTGGTTGAATTCAGTTAGCTGAAATGAAAATCCTATACAAATTTCAAGTCAATCGGATTAAAATTGAGGATTTTAGAATTTTTTTAAAAAGTGGGTGACCTTTGGCCTATGTTGACCTTTTGGCCTATGCTGATCTCAAAAATAGTTGGTGGTTGAATTCAATAAGCTGATATGTAAATCCCATTCAAATTTCAAGTCAATCGGATGAAAATTGAGGATTTCAGAAATTCAAATAAAGTGGTTGACCTTTGGCCTATATTGACCTTTTGACATTAAAAAAAATATAGAGGATTTTGTCGGACCACGACCTCTACCATTTGGTGAAGTTTCTTGAAGATCGGTTTAAAATTGTGACCTGTAGGCAAGTATAAGTGAGCGGACAGACAAACGCACAAACAAACACACAAACCGGAGTGATCAACATACTTGCAAAAAAAAAAAATTCTTGCCAAGTAACAAACGGACTCAAATGCAATACCCTCTTCCCTGGCGAGGGTAACCAGAACGGAACTCGGTGGAGAGCATACCTCCACCTGGTTGGCCATATCACTCAAAGATGAAGAATCACCTATTTCGACTTTTCCAGACAAACGGCTTGGCCGATCCGGCTGCAATTTGTCAACAAGGTCCCACTCCTGACTGGTAACAGGTATTGCAAAGCTCGTTCCAGTCACATGACCAGAAATGTGTCAAAATGGTGGACTTAGTAAATTCCTTCAAAAATATTTTATTCCAGATCCACCATTTGGCATGGTACCAAATTTGGGTTACAACATTAGGCCAGAGTAGGGATGTTAAATTGCAGAGGTCATGTCGATCACGTGAGCGGAAGTGTGTTAACATAGCCGACTTCGTCACTTTTTTATAGAAAATCGCACAAATTCTTTCAAAAATCGCCTTCTTCAGGCCCACGAGTCAGAATGCTACCAAATTTTGATTACAACATTAGACCAGGGCCCAGATTAGTTACGGGTCCAGTGTTCCCATTTTTATTATTGTTAACTCTACATAGGAATTTAGTGAGGCATCATCTCTGATGCTGGTAGTTTTGATCACCACATCGGAGGAAGGGCAGCCAGATGCCATAAAAAAAGTTCAGCGTAGGGTTACTAGATTTATTGGGGGACGAGACTGCAGTGAAGTTCCTTGTAAAGCTACACAAATATGAATATACACCTTAACTTATTTGGATTTTATTTTCAGAATTGCTGTCGTAGTTTTTGCCACTCAATACCTCCCCCCTCTGGTAGGGGTCAGTGGTTTTAAACGACTTTTACTTGGTCATGTGCAACGGCAAAAATTGCAAGTAGTTCTCCCTCACTCGTGGAGATGAAGGGGAGGGGGGATTTATTTTGTGTTCTTGATCAGACACTGCAGGGTACCACAAGCACATATGCAAAACTTCTTGGAAATTGACTAAGCAGTTCTCAATTCTGAAGATCTTTGCATTCTATAAGGTTCATATATATTGTTGAGGTTTTGAGAATTGTACATATAACATCATTAACGGTTAAAGGGTTGCCCCCCATAGTGAGTCCACAAGCAACACGTAGGCCCATTATAATTAGTTATGTCATAGTATGTGTAAGAGTAGGCCATTTTCCCTAGTAACATCTGCGTTGTGTAAAGAAATAATAAGCTTAGGTCCTTTCATTTTTCGGCCACCCTTCATTTCCATCATGGGCATAATCGATCCCGCGCCCCATTTAGCATCCCTCAATTTGTTACGCTTTGGGCTACCCGCGGCAGTTTGTTACGCTTTGGCCACCAGCAGCGTTCGCTGCCCTTGGTTTCGCTCGAAACTATTCCAATGACACGAGGTAGGCCTGGAAAGAGGGAGGAGCACGAGGACGAGGTGTGGCCGCGTCAAGCAGCGCGTTAGAAGGCGGTGACGGTATGGGCAACAGCCAACCAGGGCTGAGAGGGCATGGCTTGAGAGGGCATGGTTAGGGCGCATCCAGCAAGTGCTGGAAGGTTCACTGAGCAAGGCTATATAAGCCTTTGCACAAAGCCCTTAAAGAGGACTGGATTGACTGCTGGAGGACTTATTGGAGAGAACTTGCTTGCAAAGGACTTGATGAGGACGGGAGCCAAGCGCTGGTATCAAGAGGCATTAGAAGGACTCGCATGCAAGTTGGCAGTTGAGAATGGAGGAGCGCATTGTTCGCGGTTATCGGAACTGTTAGCTTATTACGTACGCGGCTGAGCCGCGAGTGTAACCGCCAAAGCCAGCCTACCGTTGCCCTGTAATAATCCCGCACGCGCCAAACGACACGCGGAGAGCTCCTGGCCGCTGGGTTCATCTACTTCGCGGTGCGAGTTGGGGACCGGAGAGCGAGCTGCCTGGACGCATCCCTGGACCATCGACCTGTTCGTCTGCAACCCCGTGTGAGTGTGTCTGAGTGTGACGGGCCCGTTTGTCCAGGGATAAGTTAAGACTGTACTTAAGGCTGCACTGTGTATTCTTTTTCTTCTCATTGTACAAAGTGTAAATAAATCGTGTTATTCCTTTCTTCCAAATTCGACCGTTTCAGTCATTTCCATCATTGGGTAAGCGTGGCACGATTACGAACCGCTTGGATTGGGTTAGTCATTGCTAATGGCTCGGGTCACGGGTCGCTACCGCTCGGCGTTTCCACTAACACCCGTGATTCGGGCGGGGCTTATTTCCTCGTTTCTGGGCGGCGTTAGTACTTAGGTAATAGCGAATCCCTAGTCATAAAACCCTACCTAACGCTGTCCGGGAAGGACGTCATCGGTCCCGGGTCCCGTCGGCTGGTAAAAGACAAGGGGACTAATCCCCCCTTGGTAAGGGGAAAGGCCGACGCTGAGATCCGCAACAATTGGTGTCAGGGGAGTGGGATTGGACCCGAAGTGCGCCTAACACACTCAAAATTACGAGCGGCCGAAATTTAATTATTAACATCCAAATTAAAATCGTGCCATGGATAACCAAAACGGTCGAATGCCGGTGGGGGTAAATGAGGAGGTAGAGGAGGAATTAGGATCAATAACCCAGGACCCCCGGGAAGAATGGGAAGAAGAGGAGAGCATTGATGAGGGTGCAGCAGTCGGGGTAGCAGGGGAAGAAAATGGCGGCGCCTCGCATGAGGCAGCGGAAGCCGAGCCCGCGGCGCCAATGGATATGGGCACCTTCATGGCACAAATCAAAGAGTGCTTCGCGGTGCAAAGTCATGAAATAAAAGGGTTGGAAAATAAAATGGGTGGCCAAATGAAAGAAATGAAAGACGGGTTAAATAATTTGGAAAACAAAATGGACGCCCAAAGTAACAAATCCACCCGGGAATTGAAAGATGTAAAACACGAATTGGAAAACAACATGGATGAGGAAATGAAAGAAATGAAAGATGGGTTATTGGGGTTTGGAAACAGAATAGGTGGCCAAACAAAAGAGATGGGGAGGGACATATGGCGCAGGTCGAGCGGGAAAGTCGCATTGGTACGCGATGGGGTAGCGTGACGTGAGGAACGTGTGGAAAGCGAGGTGGAGCAAAGCGCAGTTAAGTGGACCGGGGTAGAAATCGCGACTCGGGGTGTGGAAAAGCCGACGGCCGCCGAATTGGAAAGTTTTCTTTTATGTGCACCAGCGGTCGTCGAGCTTAATAAAGAAAAAGAAATTATAATTGAAATTGGGGACGAAGAGACGGCAGAATCAGAGATTAAATCGAGGGAAGAAATGGAATGTACTCAAAGTCTGCATTCGCATTGTGATGTCCTGCTGCCTAACCCCAATGAAAGTTTGCAGGTGCGGTTGGAGAGGAGAATCCCAAAGGTGAATAGGGTTGTGTATGGCGCGAAAGTGTTTGGCGCAAAAAGATTTTTCACGCGCTTGGGATCCCGACGTCACCCAGGCGCTCGTGGAAGGTCCGTGGTGCGCTGCGTGAAGGTGAATGGCGCGCATGTGAGAAAAAAGTGTGCACTGAAGCACGGGTGTGTAACAGGAGAGTGTGAAACCGAGAGTGAGAGTGAGTGCACAACGGAGTGTATGTGTGAAGAGTGCGACACAGAGTGTGAGTTGGCCGAAGGGAGTGTGCGAGAATGCACACCAGAGCACGTTGGAGAGAGTGTGCAGGAGTGCACACCAGAGCGCGTGATTGGGTGTGTGCAGGAGTGCACACCCGTGGTTGTTACGCAGTGCGTAACGGGAGAGTGTACGCGAGGGTGTGCGATGGCCAAGTGTGTAACGGAGTGTGCGAGTGGTATGAGTGCGCCAGGATGTGCGCGAGGATGTGTAATAATGGAGTGTGTGAGGGGCGTGAGTGCATCTGAGTGGTGTGCACCTGAGTGTGCGAGAGAAGAGTGTGCATGAGAGCGTGCGGTAATAGAGTGCAGGGGGTGTATGGGAGGCGCTGGAGCGCCTCGGTGTGAGAATGCGAATTGGGCATCGACGCGGACCGGGGGAGCGCTTAGCGCGACGAATAGCCGACGCGAGCCCTCGGTGCGCCGGGTGCTTTGTGTGCTGCGAGGGCCGGCGGGGATCATTGCTGCGGCGGCGTGCACGATTCGGGCCAGGCCCCGCCCTGTATGGTCGGTGCCGCGTCGTAAAGGCGAACGGCACGGTTTGAGGGGAGGAAGGAGAGGTCAGACCTTCCGTGCCCGCCGGGGGAGGTTGGGTCATCGTGCCGGAGACCGAAAGGCTCCGCGCAGAGATGGCGCCTGGAACCTCGGCCCAAGCATGCCTCCTCCCCAGAATCGAAAATGCCGGATGGACCCAACCAACAGGAGACCAACCACCCGCATGCATTGCTCGGCTTTTCGAAGCCGAGCTGTGAAAATGCATTCCCGCACGACGAGGCTCAAGTATAGTGGACAAATGGCAGTAGTGTTGGCGAATGGTGGCTTTACCATTCTCCCTCACTATTTTGGGGCACATGAGCTTTAGATTATGGGGGTGGCAGTGAAAACTAGCCGAGGGCGGGCTAGGATATTGTTAGGGATTTAGAGATGACAATAGGAGACGCAAGTTTTAAGTAGTGACTTTTGTACCGGTAGAGGGGACGTCGAGAGATTAGAGGGATGTTAATGACGAGGGAAGTGCTTAGTGTAAGGGAAGACGGAGAAAGCATGAATATTAGGGGGAAATAGTTAGTTAGATGATGCTGTGTGTATGAGCTTGAGAATGAGAATCTTTGTGGTGAGCATGAGCAAATGAGGAATTGAATGAAATTGTTTGTGGATGAACTTGCGCAAATGACGCATTGGTCGGGGATGACCAGAGAAAGTGTATAAGTGGTGTATTGAGGATAAATGTGTAATTGTGTTGTGTGAATGGACTTGCATGGGGTGCAAGTGGATAAATGGAGAAGATACTTGTGGTGTGGAATGAGTGGTGTGGAGTGCATGGTGCGAAGGAGTGGATGGGGGAAGATGGCCCCTTCACGAATACCCGGGGAGGGTAGTTTAAAGTTAGGTAGAGGGTTTAGGTAAATTGTTTGGATATTGACATCTGTGGTGCACAGAGTAGCAAGGTATTGCTTTGATGGGTGCATAAGTCTGTGGAAATGGCTGGGCATGTGGGCTTAATTGTTGAGTATGGTTATTCAGGCACTCCGCCACTGGTAGTTTGTCGGCCAGGTGAGGCCGCAGATAGGCTCTGGGAGCCAGTCAGTTAGAGTTCAGAGTAGTGTTCGGTGGGGCCCGAGGATCCTAAGAGAGGACCCGGGCAGCCCAATGCCAGAGAAGGCATGAGAGGGGTGAGAGAGCCAGGAGGGGCCTTCCCCGATGTAGGGTAGTTGTAAGGAGCATGGTAAGCTCGGGTGGCGACTTCAGTGGCGGAGGTGTGCAGGTAGGTAGACTTGCTGGTAGAGCCACACGACCCAGCCCCGAAATTGTGCGAAGGCACAGTATTGAAAAAATGGGGAGTGAGACCCAAATTCGTAGGGCACCACAGGATGGTCAATGGGAATTGGTTTTTAGAACCGCATAGTGTAAAGATGGCCAATTGAGTTGGCAGGGCAAGACCCTGGGTAGAGTAACTGTGTTAATGTCAATTAGAGTAGAGTTAGGATGAGAAATCTCTTCGCACCATCCGCATCCACTCAACAAGGTGACAGAACTCCACACCCGATTTTGCAAATGTTTGGAACATAAGACGCATCTCGATGTGAGTTTGACATTGTGTTTATTCCATCTCTTCCTTCTTGGGAGGGATTGGATGACGAATTTGGCATAGAGGGGGGGATAGAAAAGACAAGACGTAGAGACGAATTTGTAAATTGTAAATACAGGGAAGGGCAAGCGTAGAGTAGGCTGACATGGGGGGTTATGAACGGTTAGGGACGAGCTTTCTCCGCTCGCTCACCCGTGCTCCTCATGTTGCATTGCCTTGTGCTGACGTGTACCCTTGCGCCCTTTCCCCCGCTAAACTCTCTTCTTTGTCTTTCCTCCCCACCCGTGGACCCATATTTTTGTTGAGGGGAGTGTGCAGGATCCCTTAGCTGTGCGGCTGCACTTTTGCGCTGCACTCTGCTACCTCTGGCTGCACCAGTACACCTAATGGACCACATGTTCTGTGGCCTGGCATCTTGGCCGAGCAACAATTTGCTGCAAGCGTTATCTTGCCCTGCGGACCACTGGTTTTAAGTGGCGTAAAATTCACGCAGATGGACCATAAGATGGCCCTGCAAATAATAAAAAAGCGGACACGGTTTGTGCACTTTTTTTTTATTCCGGTGTGTCAGGTAGGAAGATCTCAAGTTTTATTATGGCACACCGAAGACGAAGCAGGAAGACGCAAGACGCAGCAGCCAAGCAGCAAACATTTATTTGAAATGTGCATTTATGATGATTGTGCATGATTGTGCATTTTTGTGCATATTGGTGTATGGTGTATGGTGTATTGGTGCAATGCATTCTGTGTTTCTCTCCTTCAAAATTCTCTCCCACAAAAACAACAGGTCCTGGGTTGTAGAACTGTAAATATAATTAGTTAGTCTTGTAAATAACATGCTCCCCACCGGCTTTATGTTTAGTTTGAGAATTCTTTCCGTAATTCGATTCGTTGTGGGTGTGAATCTGTTAGTTAGTACACAACGCAGTAGGTGGGACATGTTTAGTGTTGTAAAACTGTCACACACAGGGTGTTAGATTAAATGTAGAGGGGAACCACAGCTAAGTGTCACACGTAAGTTAAAAAGTAGTCCTGACCCTTGTTAAAACCCGATCGTGCTCACTTGTGTGGGTTCGGCTCGGGGACGAGCCTGGCGAAGGAGGGGGGCAGTGTTGAGGTTTTGAGAATTGTACATATAACATCATTAAAGGTTAAAGGGTTGCCCCCCATTGTTAGTCCACAAGCAACACGTAGGCCCATTAGAATTAGTTATGTCATAGTATGTGTAAGAGTAGGCCATTTTCCCTCGTAACATCTGCGTTGTGTAAAGAAATAATAAGCTTAGGTCCTTTCATTTTGCGGCCACCCTTCATTTCCATCATGGGCATAATCGATCCCGCGCCCCATTTGGCATCCCTCAATTTGTTACGCTTTGGGCTACCGCGGCAGTTTGTTACGCTTTGGCCACCAGCAGCATTCGCTGCCCTTGGTTTCGCTCGAAACTAGTCCATTGACATGAGGTAGGCCTGGAAAGAGGGAGGAGCGCGAGGACGAGGTGTGGCCGCGTCAAGCAGTGTGTCAGAAGGCGGTGACGGCATAGGCAACAGCCAACCAGGGCTGAGAAGGCATGGCTTGAGAGGGCGTGGTAAGGGCGCATCTAGCAAGTGCTGGAAGGTTCGCTGAGCAAGGCTGTATAAGCCTTTGCACAAAGCCCTTAAAGAGGACTGGATTGACTGCTGGAGGACTTATTGGAGAGAACTTGCTTACAAAGGACTTGATGAGGACGGGAGCCAAGCGCTGGTATCAAGAGGCATTGGAAGGACTCGCATGCAAGTTGGTAGTTGAGAAGGGAGGAGCGCATTGTTCGCGGTTATCGGAACTGTTCGCTTATTACGTACGCGGCTGAGCCGCGAGTGTAACCGCCAAAGCCAGCCTACCGTTGCCCTGTAATAATCCCGCACGCGCCAAACGACACGCGGAGAGCTCCTGGCCGCTGGGTTCATCTACTTCGCGGTGCGAGTTGGGGACCGGAGAGCGAGCTGCCTGGACCATCGACCTGTTCATCTGCAACCCCGTGTGAGTGTGTCTGAGTTTGACGGGCCCATTTGTCCAGGGCTAAGTTAAGACTGTAATTAAGGCTGCACTGTGTATTCTTTTTCTTCTCATTGTACAAAGTGTAAATAAATCGTGTTATTACTTTCTTCCAAATTCGACCGTTTCAGTCATTTCCATCATTGGGTAAGCGTGGCACGATTACGAACCGCTTGGATCGGGTTAGCCATTGCTAACGGCTCGGGTCATGGGTTGCTACCTCTCGGCATTTCCACTAACACCCGTGATTCGGGCAGGGCTTATTTCCTCGTTTCTGGGCGGCGTTAGTACTTAGATAATAGCGAATCCCCAGTCCTAAAACCCTACCTAACGCTGTCCAGGAAGGACGTCATCGGTCCCCAATCCCATCGGCTAGTAAAAGACAAGGGGACTAATCACCCCTTGGTAAGGGGAAAGGCCGACGCTGCAATCCGCAACAATATATACAGGGTGAGTCAAATGTAGCGCCCAATTTCTGTTCATATATATATATATATATTTCTGTCAGTTGATTGCTTGTTTGACATTTGTATTACAGTGTACAAGAAGGTATAAATAAATGAAAGACATGTTTATCTTTATCAGCTTTCGAAAGTTTATCAGCTTTCGGCTTGATGAAAACTGTCCCGGAAAGTGGATCGGCCGCCGCGGTCCGATTGAGTGGCCGGCACGCTCCCCAGACCTTACACCTCCAGATTTCTTTTTTTGGGGGCTCACAAAAGACCTTGTTTATCATGAAAAGCCTTGTACCATTCAGGAATTGAAGGCTCAAATCACTGCGAAGTTTGAGGAAATTGATATCGAACTCTGCAAGCGTGTGTGCCACTCTGTGCCTGCTCGGCTGCAATTTGTGCATCGATCAGGAGGGGGGGCACTTTAAAAATTGCAAATAAAACAGCTTGGTACACTTCCGTAATAATTTTCCCCCGAATAAATGGTTAGATAAACATGTCATTCATTTATTTATACCTTCTTGTACACTGCAATACAAATGTCAAACAAACAATCAACTGACAGAAATATATATATATATATATATATATATATATATATATATATATATATATATATATATATATATATATATATATATATATATATACAGTATATATATATATATATATATATATATATATATATATATATATATATATATATATCTATATATATATATACATATATATATATATATATATATATATATATATATATATATATATATATATATATATATATATATATATATATATAAATAAAACATAGTTTGTGTGTGTGTAATGTTACCGATAGACTCCTAAACGGAGAGGCTCACATACTTGATATTTGGCACAGACATGGCCATTGAGCCTGGGAGGAACATGGCCGACCTAAAAAAAAATATTTCATAATATTTTTTTACCATATTTTTACCTCAGCGCATTTCAGTGAGGAATATTATACACGGAATCTGACCGGTGGCAGAGCAGCGCGCTGATTCACTCAGAGCGATCACGTGATGTTCCTTGCCGCCATAAACTCACAGTTACGCGTTCGCACGTAATTCTGAGCGAAAAGCGATTGCGTTTTTTCACATTTCAGCGAGGAACATTGCCATTCACACCACATCGATTTTTTTTCCTTTCATCTTTAGATCTATATTTTTTTTCAGCGAGGTATATTATACACGGAATCTGAATCGGTGGCAGAGCAGCGCGCTGATTCGCTCAGAGCGATCACGTGATGTTCCTTGCCGCCATAAACTCACAGCAAGTAGCATAGATTTTAGCATGATTAGCATTTAGCATGATTTAGCATGATTTAACATAGATAGTAGCATGTTTCGCATAGATTTTTTTTCAGCGAGGAATATTATACACGGAATCTGAACCAGTGGCAGAGCAGCGCGCTGATTCGCTCATTCGCGCTCATTGATGACGATCACGATCACGTGATGACGTGATCACGAATGATGTTCGTGACGCGATCACGTGATGTTCCTTGCTGCCATAAGCTCACAGCAAGTAGCATAGATTTTAGCATGATTAGCATTTAGCATGATTTAGCATGATTTAGCATAGATAGTAGCATGTTTCATGTAGATTTTTTTTCAGCGAGGAATATTATACACGGAATCTGAGGCGGTGGCAGAGCAGCGCGCTGATTCGCTCAGAGCGATCACGTGATGTTCCATTCCCGGCGCCAGACCATTGAACATAAAACACAGTTTGTGTGTGTGTAATGTTACCGATAGACTCCTAAACGGAGAGGCTCACGTACTTGATATTTGGCACAGACATGGCCATTGAGCTTGGGAAGGACATGGCCTACCTAAAAATATTTGACGAGATCCATATTTTTTATTCATATTTACCTCAGCGCATTTCAGCGAGGAATATTATACACGGAATCTGACCGGTGGCAGAGCAGCGCGCTGATTCGCTCAGAGCGATCACGTGATGTTCCTTGCCGCCATAAACTCACAGTTACGCATTCGCACATAAGTCTGAGCGAAAAGCGATTGCGTTTTTTCACATTTCAGCGAGGAACATTGCCATTCACACCACATCGGTTTTTTTTCCTTTCATCTTTAGATCCATATTTTTTTTCAGCGAGGAATATTATACACGGAATCTGAATCGGTGGCAGAGCAGCGCGCTGATTCGCTCAGAGCAATCACGTGATGTTCCTTGCCGCCATAAACTCACAGCAAGTAGCATAGATTTTAGCATGATTAGCATTTAGCATGATTTAGCATGATTTAGCATAGATAGTAGCATGTTTCACATAGATTTTTTTTCAGCGAGGAATATTATACACGGAATCTGAACCAGTGGCAGAGCAGCGCGCTGATTCGCTCATTCGCGCTCATTGATGACGATCACGATCACGTGATGACGTGATCACGAATGATGTTCGTGACGCGATCATGTGATGTTCCTTGCCGCCATAAACTCACAGCAAGTAGCATAGATTTTAGCATGATTAGCATTTAGCATGATTTAGCACAGATAGTAGCATGTTTCGCACAGATTTTTTTTCAGCGAGAAATATTATACACGGAACCTGAGGCGGTGGCAGAGCAGCGCGCTGATTCGCTCAGAGCGATCACGTGATGTTCCATTCCCGGCGCCAGACCATTGAACATAAAACACAGTTTGTGTGTGTGTAATGTTACCGATAGACTCCTAAACGGAGAGGCTCAAGTACTTGATATTTGGCACAGACATGGCCATTGAGCCTGGGAAGAACATGGCCTACCTAAAAATATTTGACGAGATCCATATTTTTTATTCATATTTACATCAGCGCATTTCAGCGAGGAATATTATACACAGAATCTGACCTGGTGGCAGAGCAGCGCGCTGATTCGCTCAGAGCGATCACGTGATGTTCCATTCCCGCCGCCAGACCATTGAACATAAAACACAGTTTGTGTGTGTGTAATGTTGTAATGTGTGTAATGTACGGGTCTCCCTTCCCCCGCCCGGCAACGCCGGTACTGGAGGGCGTCAGGATCGGCGAGTCTCCAAAATCCGCTTCGTGCTGTTGCGAAGATGCAGGATGATGTCGCGATTGTTGTGCTGCTCTCTGACCATGAGAACTGCAACGTCATTGTTGACTGGCCCTCCCCTTCCCTCCACCTTCCCCCTCACCCCTCCGTCCTCCCCTCCCCCTTCCTTCCCCCTCCACCCTACCCCCTCCCCTTCTCCCCTCCCCCTCCCTTTCCCCCCTCCCCCTCCCTTTTCCCCCTCCCCCTCCCCCCTACCCCTTCCCCCTCCCCATCCCCCTCCCCTCCCCCCTCCCACCCCTCTCCCCCTCCCATCCCTCCCCCTCCACCTCCCCCCCTCTCCCTCCCCCCTCTTCTCCCCTCCCCCCCACCCTCTTCTCCCCTCCCCCCCCTCTCCTCCCCTCCCCCGCCCGGCAATGCCGGGTACTTCTACTCGTATATATATATATATCTATATATATATCTATATCTATATATCTATCTATCTATCTATATATATATATATATATATATATATATATATATATATATATATATATATACATATATATATATATATATATATATATATATAATATAATATTATATATATATATATATATATATATATATATATATATCTATATATATCTATTTACATGGGGTGTACTTACTTTTTCACTCACTGAAGCCAGGGGCCAGGTCAGGGGCCAGGGGCCAGGTCACTGAAGCCAGGTCAATCGCTGAATTAACGCCAGGGGGGTTGACTCAGCCTGTCATCCTTCCGAGGTCGGCAAATTGAGTACCAGCTCACTGGTAATTCCCTGCTTGTCGTTAAAAGGCGGCAAAAAGGGTTGGCGTCAGGAAGGGCATCCGGCCGTAAAACATTGCTTCAAAAAGGGGACCGAAAAAGAACAACAACCACAGTT
>NC_136269.1:112886902-112941902 GCF_964187855.1 Myxine glutinosa | reverse complement strand
TTCAACAATATTGATGGATAAAGGTGATATAATATAACAAATATCATGAAACCTTTACATGTTGTAGTCCATTGTATAATTTAAATAAACATAAATGTAAATTTCGCATGTGGAAAAAGTAAGTACACCCCTACATTTATCACTACTTCAAATACCTAAAATTAGAATCAGGTGCACCATCTCAGGTGCAAATGATTAGAACATCGTTAGAGAGGATCTTGGAGGAACCTCTCTTATTTAAACCTCAGACATTTAGTTTAGTTTGCTCTTTGTTGTTGAAGTGTGCGGCGTCACCATGCCGAGATCAAAAGAGCTCTCTGAGGCCTTCAGAAAGAAGGTTATAGATGCCTACGAGTCTGGGAAGGGATTTAAAAAGATCTCCAAACAATTTGAAATCAATCATTCGACTGTCCGGAAGATCATCTACAAGTGGAGAAGATTCCAAACAACTGCCAACTTGTTCAGGCCAGGCCGCCCCAGCAAGTTCAGCCCAAGAGCAGACTGCAAGATGCTGAAAGAAGTCTCTGAGAACCCCAGAATGTCATCACGGGACCTACAGGTAGCTCTTGCCAATGTTGATGTCAAAGTGCACGAGTCTACCATTAGAAAGAGGCTGCACAAATTTGATCTACATGGGAGGTGTGCCAGGAGGAAACCTTTGCTGTCCAGAAAGAACATCAGGGCAAGACTAAAGTTTGCCAATGAACACCCAGGCAAAGACCAGTACTTCTGGAACAATGTGCTCTGGACAGATGAGTCAAAGGTAGAGCTATTTGGCCACAGTACCAGAAGACATGTTTGGCAGAAACCAAAGACAGCATTTGACCACAAGAACCTGATACCAACTGTAAACTGTAAAGCATGGTGGTGGAAATATTATGGTTTGGGGCAGCTTTGCTGCATCAGGGCCTGGGCAGCTCACCATCATAGAATCCACTATGAATTCTTCATTGTACCAGAGGCTGCTTGAGGATAATGTGAGGCCATCTGTTGGAAAGTTGAAGCTCAACCGAAGGTGGACCTTGCAACATGACAATGACCCTAAACATACCAGTAAATCCACCAAGGAATGGCTGAAAAGAAAGAAATTGAGGGTTCTGGAATGGCCAAGTCAAAGCCCGGATCTAAATCCCATCGAGATGTTGTGGCTGGATTTGAAACGAGCTGTGCATGCAAGAAATCCCTCAAGCATCGCACAGCTGAGAGAATTCTGCATGGAGGAGTGGGCAAAAATTTCTCCCAGTCAATGTCAAAGACTGGTAGATAGTTCTAAGAAATGCCTACTTGAGGTTGTTTCTGCCAAAGGGGGCAATACCACCTATTAGAGCCAAGGGTGTACTTACTTTTTCCACATGCGAAATTTGCATGTATGTTTATTTAAATTATACAATGTGTTACGGATTCGTCACTTCCGTTGTTGTGGTTTTCATCCACTGTAAACATTGTTGGTTCCATGTACTATTATTGTTGTCGTTTAAGGGAAATAGAGATTCCTACTTTCTAAAGGTAAAAAAAAGTTAATGTTTTAAATGAAACCGGAACCGGACGACGACGAAGAAGAAGAAAAATAAAGAAGGCGGAGCGAGTGAGTCGGACAAGAAGCCGAGCTGTTTGGAGGTCTGGAGCAAACGCTAGCGAACGGAGGTCACTAGCGAACTTTGGGGTTTCCTGGGAAAGGGATTCCTGCGACAGAGTTGTTATCGCTGTGACAGATAAACCTGCGTGACAGGTTTTGCAGTTGATTCCGAAGAGAATCATTGGAGGGCCGTTGGCCATTTTGACTCGCGCCCGATTGTCGCATCGCTCCAGGTTTTCACCTCGCTTCAACCATTTTCACCACATCCAGACGTTAATCTGGTGAGTGTGTGAAACGTGGATTTTGAATGGGAAATTGCGGTTCGCCGAGTGGGAGCCGTTGAACGTCCGTACCAGAAGGTGTGATTTCCCCCATTGCTTCGGGAGGGTGCCTTCGCCCATCTTTGGCAGTGTGACTGTCAACCGAGCGGGATTCTGGTTTCGATACGACATATTGTACTGTTGGATTGGACTGTTGGATTACGATTGTTATTGTTATTCTTGTGTGATCTTAATACAATACTTGTTTGTTGGTAACAATTGGTGTGGTTTCACCATTGATCTAAGACATACAGAATAACACATCTTTCTGCCGTGACTCCTCTCGGGGCTCGGAGGTACACCGTGACTGGGGTTTGTGGAGGAGCACGTATGGACTACAAAATGTAAATGTTTCATGATATTTGTTATATTCTCTCACCTTTATCCATCAATATTGTTGAAATGAAGATCAAATAGCTGAATGTTGAAATATGTTGAAAAAGTCAAAACTTTACATGGGGTGTACTTACTTTTGCACGTGACTGGATATATATATATAGTGTTGTGGATATGAGAATGGTTTTTTTTTTTGTTGTTATTGTGTAAATTGTTGTTAGAATATCGCCCTCCTTGCTCCAGTGTTGTATAAAGTTCAAAGGGCGTTCCCATAGTTAGTTCCATAAAGCATACATGAAGGACACCATAATATCCCTGTTCAGTAGTTTATTTCCTTATTCTGTGTATTAGGCTAAGGCTGTGTCTTCCATTAATTGAAATACTCCATTGCACCAAGTGAAATAAGATAGATCCCCTTTCATTCCCATTCCCAAAAACCTCCATTTCCAACTGCGTCATTGCCAAGCCTCAATTGCCAGCTACATCCCCTCCAAGCCTCAATTGCCAACTGCACTGGGCAGTTTGCCAGGTTTGCTACAGCTGTGGGTTGTTGATTTCGCCCCAAAACCACCATTAGCCACGAGGTAAGGTCGGGGAAGAAGGGCGTGCCCGCCCATCGTCATCAAGGGTGGATTCAGAGGGCCTGTGCCCACCAATCAGGGCCGAAGCGAGCTCACCGGGGGGCGTGTCCTGAAGGCCGGCGGCTTGATCGCCTGAGGCGCTATAAAAGCGCGCGCGCAAGAGCCGAGAAGTGGTTGGACCAAGCAAGAGAAAGAAGTGGTTGGACCAAGCAAGAGAAAGAAGTGGTTGGACCAAGCAAGAGAAAGAAGTGGTTGGACCAAGCAAGAGAGAAAGAAGGTGGTTGGACCAAGCAAGAGAGAAAGAAGGTGGTTGGACCAAGCAAGAGAAGTGGTGGTTTGACCAAGCAAGAGAAGTGGTGGTTGGACTAAGCAAGAGAGTTGAGTTGAAGAGAGTTGAGTTGAAGAGAGTTGAGTTGAGACCAGAGTTGAGTAAGGGATCCCTGAAAGAGCAGCTTCCGCCACCGCAGCTTCAGCCACAGCAGCAGCCACAGCAGCTTCAGCCACAGCAGTTTCAGCCACCGCAGCTTCAGCCCCAGCAGCTTCGGGGCCTTGACGGCAGTTTTCGAACGGGGCCGCGAAGGAACGGCGGCTGCTAAACGCGCCGATCGAGAAAGGGCGGTGGCTGCTAATCCCCGACCCGACCGTGCTGCGGGTCCAGCTGAACCTTCCTCCCCCTCCAGCCATCCACCTCCTGCCATTCCTATCATCATTCCCCGCGTGAGTCTGTCTTTTGTTTGTTCTGTCCTGGGTTTAATTAAGACTGTAGGTAAGCTAGCGTTGCACTGTGTCTCTGAGTTCTTCTGTAAATTATTTTCTTATCTTTCCTTCTTCCTTGGTTTCTTTCAATCCTGTTCATAGTAATAAATTATATTTGTTATCCTTACCCTTTGTCTTTCTTCTTCTTCACATCCTTCGCTTTAGTCTTTTCCCCATTGAATATCTGTGGCGCGATTCGGCCAACGTTCAGGAATCGGGTTAGTCGGGGTAACTGTTAGGGCCGCGGTGCCATCCGCTCGGCCAAACAACATCTTCTCCGCGGTCCGTCACAATATATATATATATATATATATATATATATATATATATATACAGTAGTCCCTCGTTTATCGCGGGGGTTACGTTCCAGAACCCCCCGCGATAGACGAAAATCCGCGAAGTAGCGACCATATTTTTATTTTATTATTTATATATATTTTAAAGCTTTATGACCCTCCCCACACTCTTATTAACCTTTCCCACACTCTTATTAACCTTTCTCACACTCTTATTAACCTTTCCCATACTCTTATAAACACTTCCTATACTCTTAAACACTATTTACACTCTTAAACATACGTAATTTTAACAACATATAAAATTCTAATGGGTACTCACCATTGAAGATACTACAACTTGCGTGATGAAGATGATGATGATTTAGCTGTGCAGTACTGATGACGATGAAGGTGATGACGATGATGAATGTACTGCACAGCCAGAAAGAGCATTACAGCTCTTCTGAAGGCGCCACTGCATCAGGCGCTTCGTCAGGTGGTGTAGTATCTTCGCCCTCGTTTGCAACTTCAGTTTCCGCTGAAGGCGTAGGCGTAACTTGTCTCTTCTTGCGAGTGAGGAACATGGTTATGGGGAGTTGCTGGTGCTGCTTCTTATTCTGTGCAAGAAGGTTTTTATAAACCGTCATGCCCCCCTCGATGGTATTTGCAAACTGCAACGAACGAAGCATGTGGGGGTCCCATTCTTGAGCCACTCGCTGAAGGTCTTTGGCCATTCTGACCATGGTTGCGAGCCGTTCGAGTGTTAGGCCAACCTCCTCTTCTTCTTGAGACCCTGGTTCCTCTTGTTCCTCTTCCTCTTCCTCGCTTGCTGACTTCGTCATCTCCGTGAGGTCTTCATCCGTCTTCATCACGTGGGTAACTAGCGCAAGTGGAAGCTGCCGCATCTGCGTTTTCCATACGCATGACTCTTTGTCTCTTTGTCTACTCTTCTACTGTATACTATGTACAGTATTTTATTTTTGTAATATGTTTTAATTACTGTATTTTTCATATTTTTTTACGTTTTTTTATTTTTTAGGCTAGAAAATGCTTATTTTACCACAAAAATATTTAAAATAATAGTATATAAAAATACATTTATACCGCAAAATCCCGCGATATAGCGAAAAATCCGCGATATAAAATTAGATATGTAAGAGTTAAAAATCCGCGATACAGTGAGGCCGCGAAAGGTGAACCGCAATATAGCGAGGGATGACTGTATATATATATACACACATACATACATACACACACAGAGACAAACAAGCACATACCAACATACATACATACATACATACATACACACACACATATATACATATTTATATTGTTATGAATTAGGGGTAGAGGAATATCTAGATCCAGGTAGATCTGCATAGGTAGGTTCTCGACTGTCATGATAGGGAATCTACCTGTAATAAGTTCTATGTAGCCCGAATGTCGGATTAAGCTTGTATCTTTGTCCCCGCCACTAGGGGACGGGGCATGCTAATTAGTCCAGGGAATATGGGTAAAATTCCCTTGTGTGTCGTTCCCTCTGTGATCATCCCAGTGTCCCTTATGGCAATGCATCCCATAGACATTAGATAGGCCCATTAGCCCACCACACATTAAATAATTCCCCGCCACCACAATTACTTTGGAAGAACCAACAAGCAATAGCCACGCCAAGGAGAACGTCTGATTGGTTGGGGTAAGAAGCTGGCCACTGATTGGTGGAAGGAATCGGCACACTGATTGGCCACTGACAGTTGACATCTCGGCCAATCAGTGCAGAAGGCGCGAACATTTGGCCAATCAGTGCGGAAGGCGCAAAACCACCACTTAGAAGCATGTCGCTGATTAGAGAGCAAGGGCTGGTGACGTCAGAAGGCGGGAAAGACCACAAAGAAACGAGGACTGGTTGGTAGAGGGAGAGAGCTGACGTCACACCGCAAGTGACAAAACGACTCGCTCGCCGGCATTTTTCTCTCTCTCGCTTTGGTTTCTGCCCTCCCCAGACCTTCCTTCTGCCCTTTGTTACGTGGTCCTCCCGGTGACTACCTGGTCTCGGTGACCCCTGGACCGTGAGAGGAACCCTGCCAGAAAGATATATGATTTATACGCTTTCGTAATGCAATCAATATGAATTCCAGTTAATAAGAAACCCCACACCAAGGATCCGGATTAATCAATAATATATTCCCAATCAATCAACAACAATCAACAATCAATCAACAATATTACTAAGATGGCCATCTCATATATTTCCCCCCTTGACCCCACTCACTGCACCCTCAATGGTCACTGTCCCTCACAATGTCTCTGGGCCCCTCCAGACCAAGGTGAAGGTCGACTTCTCCGCACACGGGCGGTTGAACGGACCCCTGGCTGACGTGCTCCAAACGTGCACGTCCCGTACCGGGAACGGCTGCTGCAGCGGACACCTCCTCGGGACGCCACCGGGGTCGGAGCCCGTGATCGCGGCCTCTGGGCTGTGAACGTCTCGCAAAGCGCGCGAGGCCCAAGGTGCGACCCGTACACGCACTCGTAGGTGTCGATGCGAACAGTGCCGGACGCTTGGTTCCTTCCAGGAACCCACGGCAACCTGACACGTAACAGGCAATCACCCCGCGCAGGTAACTCCTCTCGCCAGACGGGCTTTTCAAACGCAGCATTCCAAAGCAGATAAAGATCGACTCGGCTCGCGTCGGAGCTGGTCGAGGATCAAGATGGCCGCTTCTCTCCCGCCCTTGTCGTTTTCTTCTTCCGGTTCACCATCCCATTTCCGGTCTCCTGTTATCAGGAGCGCTTCTAACCATTTAACCACAACAACCTTTAATGGAATAAACATTAATAAGCAATGACCTGAATAGTAATTCACATAAATCCGGAATCCGTAACACTCCCCCCCTTCAAGAAAGAAAGTTTGAACCCAGCGAAAACTTTCTTTGCAGGCCAACTTTGATAAACAAACAAGATAACTCACACCCCAAATCATCAGTTCCCCCGGGCACAATTATCACATCTCAAAAAACAAAGCAACAAAATTTCACAAAACCCCCAGAGATTCCAAAGGTAATTCACTCTGGACCAAGCGTCAACACTTCTAGTTTCTCTTGAATGCCGGTTAAGGGGTGGTGACCAAAACCCCAAAGTTAAACAACTCGATAGCACTTTTTCGGGAGGCCAAGCTGAGTATACACTACATGGACGCCTAAAGGAATGTGGAGTTCACGGTTAGTCCAGGGAGGGAAGTTCATTACCTGGACGCCTTTAAGAATGTGGCATTCACGGTTAGTCCGTGTAGGAGCCCAGGCTCGGCGGCTCCGCCGAATATAGTGCTTCAACTTCTCCGCACTCCTAACAGTTACGGTGGGACCACTTGACCCAGTAGTCACCTGACTGGCGGTCTCCGTCTCGGCCAGTGCTCTGACAATCATTATTTCGGGGGATGCCGTAACTCTGGGAGCCTCCATAGTAATATCGGCTGCTGCCAACACTAAAACTACCACCAAGTTGTCCGTTTCTGTAGACCTCTCGACGCCTACGAAATGCCTTCCCTACTGTTATGGTCCGACCCTCCAAATCCTTACCATTCCAATTCTTCTCTGCCTCTCTGGCGTCTTTTGTGCTTGCAAACGTGACAAAGCCGAACCCTCTTGACTGTTGCGTTTCCCTGTCTTTTACCAACCGCACTTCCACCAGCGGCCCATATCTGTTGAAGACAGAGGTCAGAACTTCTTCCTCTGTTTTGAAGTTCAGTCCCCCTACAAATAACTTGGTACTTTTGTCGCCCTCCCGAGCTGGTGTGGTGTTATTTTCCCTGCTGGGCTCTTTACCAACCCTCGGGTTACCATAAACTTGACCCCCGGCCAAATCATTCCCGATAACCACAGATACTCCCTCTACAGGAAGCGTGGCTTGTAAACCGACGGTGACCGGTCCTGACACCAAATCGGATTCCAAATGGATGACATGAAGTGGGGCACTAACACAGCCACCGATCCCTTGTAACCGAACACTATCACCAGTTGCGGTACTCTTTGACAATGGCAAAATGCCTTCAAGCATTAAGGATTGATGAGCTCCTGTGTCCCTCAATACCCTAACAGGTCAGGGTTAGTCAAGTCTCCCTCTAGTGAGACAAACCCCTCATAAATAAATGGTTGGTAACTTTTCTGTGGGCGATTTCTTACGTTTGCCATCGCATTCGGAGTTGTACTAGTTGGACTCCACTCTGGGTTGTCCCTTTTCATGAGGTAACAACTGGACATCAAGTGTCCAGGTTTTTTGCAAAAGGCGCAAGTAGGCCCGGAGGAAAAACTCGTGGTCTGCCTCGGGCCCCCCGGGAAATAAGTTTGTCTTGGGCCCGTAGCCCCCTGATTTCGAACAGTTGGGGTATCAGAGTTGTCCCCATAATCCTCTCGAGGCCGCCGCCATGTATTGTCGTTCTCCGCACCGGGTGTTCCATAACTCCCCTGCTGAAGTCTAGGCGAGGAGTTAGGTTTGTGGACCCCTATCCGGTGTGTTAAGGCATAATCATCTGCCATGGTGGCTGCGTCCCACAACTTTGGTACTTTCGTTTCCTGCAGGTACACTTTGATGTCCTCGTGGACACACTGTTGAAATTCCTCCACCAGGATCAAGTCACGCAATGCTTCGAAGTCTTTCCCGACTCCTTTTGACTCACACCACCGATCAAACATGTTTTTTTTCATTCTGGCAAACTCCACATGGGTCTCACTCTCCCTCTTCCTGGCATTCCTGAATTTTTGCCGGTAAGCTTCAGGAACCAACTCATAGGCTTTGAGAATGTGCTTCTTCAATGCCTCATAATCTGCACATTGGTCCATTGGTAGCGCCGAATAAATATACTGAAACGCAAAAGAAACTTACCACCTTTGAAACCTTTAAATATCAACAATAACACTGCGTGTAGTAAATGTGTGAACTTATTTGTGGACAATAGTGTCCTCACTGTCAGACAAAACGGTCACGGATGGTCACTTGAACCTTCAATGGTCACTTCATAGCACAGCTGTTGAACAGCCGTTTTGACTGTAAGTGATTAGCCAAGGGGTACGGGATAATTTTAATGAGCTGCACGTGATGTCTTGATATTGGCTTTAAAAAGGCCAGTGCAAAATGGGCATTTCAATCAACATGCCACGATTGTCAAGGGATCAACGGCAGCGTGCCCTGGGTATGCTGCAAGGCGGACTGAGCTACCGTGAGGTGGCACGTCGCCTTGGCTGTTCACACCAGACGATATCGGCCCTGGTGGACAGAGACACCCTCCACAACTCTGCAGATGACAGACCTCGATCAGGGAGGCCAAGAGTCACCACTGCAAGGCAGGACAGGCAGATGCTCCGAAGTCACCTGCGGGATAGATTCCGTCCAGCATCCCGCACTGCGACAGAAACTCCGGGGCATGCAAACCCACGGATCTCCAATGATACTGCACGAAGACGACTGCATGACTATGGCCTGACTGCCAGAAGACCATACAGAGGCCCCGTGATGACGGCTGCCCATCGCCGCAACCGACAGAGATGGTGCCAGCAGCATCAGCGGTGGACCTTGGCGCAGTGGAACGAGGTCGCTTTCAGCGATGAGTCAAGGTTCTGTGTGGACAGTCCTGATGGGCGTGAGCGTGTCTGGAGAAGAACTGGCGAGCGATATGCCGATTGTTGCGTGCGTCAAGCCAACAGGTGGGGTGGCCCAAGTGTGATGGTGTGGGCCGCCATATCAGGCCGGTACAGGACGCCACTGGTGGTTGTGGATGGGAATCTCAACGCCCAGCGGTATGTGGATAACATCCCGCGACCTCATCTGCTGCCATTCCTGCTAGACCACCCAGAACTGAGAACCTTTCAGCATGACAACGCTCGTCCCCATGCTGCTCGCTTTACCACTGCATTTCTCCAAGGCGAGAACATCAACACCATGCAGTGGCCTGCGCTCTCCCCTGACCTGAATCCCATAGAGCACCTGTGGGATGAGCTTGGGAGACGCGTAGTTGGCAGGGCCAGGACACGGGCAGAGCTGCTTCAGACATTGAGGACTGAGTGGGACAGAATCCAGCAGCAATCCATCCAAAGACTGGTAGGCAGTATACGCCGATGATGCACTGCCTGTATCCAAAACAATGGTGGCCACCCACACACGCTATTGAAAGGGGACTGACATTGCACCCTGTGCTGTTCTGTACTGTAGAACAAACTGATGAGATGGTGTATCTTGGTCAAAAACTTGACATGTCATCAATAAAATGCCAATGTTTCAATTAGCAATTGTTGGTTTGTTTTATTTTGAACTGTTACAATTTTATTACATTTCAAACAAGTGGTAAGTTTATTTTGCGTTTTCGGTCTTTTTGAAGTTGGTCAAAATGGTCAAAATGGTCAAATTTTTCGGTCAAAATGCCCATTTTGCACTGGCCTTTTTAAAGCCAATATCAAGACATCACGTGCAGCTCATTAAAATCATCCCGTACCCCTTGGCTAATCACTGACAGTCAAAACGGCTGTTCAACAGCTGTGCTATGAAGTGACCATTGAAGGTTCAAGTGACCATCCGTGACCGTTTTGTCTGACAACGAGGACACTATTGTCCACAAATAAGTTCACACATTTACTACACGCAGTGTTATTGTTGATATTTAAAGGTTTCAAAGGTGGTAAGTTTCTTTTGCGTTTTCGGTCTTTTTGAAGTTGGTCAAAATGGTCAAATTTTTCGGTCAAAATGCCCATTTTGCACTGGCCTTTTTAAAGCCAATATCAAGACATCACGTGCAGCTCAGTAAAATCATCCCGTACCCCTTGGCTAATCACTGACAGTCAAAACGGCTGTTCAACAGCTGTGCTATGAAGTGACCATTGAAGGTTCAAGTGACCATCCGTGACCGTTTTGTCTGACAGTGAGGACACTATTGTCCGCAAATAAGTTCACACATTTACTACACGCAGTGTTATTGTTGATATTTAAAGGTTTCAAAGGTGGTACGTTTCTTTTGCGTTTCGGTATATCTTGAGCTTTACCCACCAGCACACTTTGCACTAGTATGGTCCAGGCCTCCTCCGGCCAGTTTAACTGTCGAGCCACTTTCTCAAAGTGTGGAAAAAATTTAGCGACTTCCTTTTCACTGAAGGGTGGAACCAGCCTCACATGTCTGCCCACACCCCAGGTGTTCGGGCTAGGTGTCGACCCAGTCAGCAAGGGTGGTACCTCCCCCCGTTCTCTCATTAACTCCAGCTCCTTGAATTTAATTTCTTGCTGAAGCACCATGTCACGTTCCTTTAATTCCCTTTCGGCTTTTCTCTCCTCTGCTTCGAGTTCCCTTGCAGCTCTCCTTTCCTCTGCTTGTTTCTCTTCTCTCCTCTCTTCTGCTTTCCTTTCCTCTTCTGATCTTTCCTTTTCTGCTTTCCTTTCTTCTTCTGCTCTTTCCTTTTCTGCTTTCCTTTCTTCTTCTGCTCTTTCCTTTTCTGCTTTCCTTTCTTCTTCTTTGATCCGTCCCTGGCTCCGTAATTGCAACTTCAGTTTCCGGAGCTCAACGTCTTCTGGTTCTTCGGGTAGCCACTCCCAGGCTAACTCGTCCCATGTTCCTAATCCCACCATAGACTGTATCACCGTGGTCTGCAACTCTGCCTTCCTCAAATTAGTTCGGACCTCCAAGTTAAAATGTTTGGCCAATTTCAAGAGGTCCGATTTTAGTAATGCTCGGAACTGTGCCTCACTCGGGGTTACCGCAAAGTTCTGTGCCACAAACGCCATGGTGACTATTGTTAACACCTGTTAACCTTCACCCAAGACTTTACCACAATTTCCCAAAAATTTACCAATTAATAATTAATTAATAAATTTTAATTAATAAAAATATTATTTTATTATTTTATACAATTTTAGATCCCGGAATTCAATTGGACGAGCCCCCAATTCTGTTACGTGGTCCTCCCGGTGACTACCTGGTCTCGGTGACCCCCGGACCGTGAGAGGAACCCCGCCAGAAAGATATATGATTTATACGCTTTCGTAACGCAATCAATATGAATTCCAGTCAATAAGAAACCCCACACCAAGGATCCGGATTAATCAATAATATATTCCCAATCAATCAACAACAATCAACAATCAATCAACAATATTACTAAGATGGCCATCTCATATATTTCCCCCCTTGACCCCACTCACTGCACCCTCAATGGTCACTGTCCCTCACAATATCTCTGGGCCCCTCCAGACCAAGGTGAAGGTCGACTTCTCCGCACACGGGCGGTTGAACGGACCCCTGGCTGACGTGCTCCAAACGTGCATGTCCCGTACCGGGAACGGCTGCTGCAGCGGACACCTCCTCGGGACGCCACCGGGGTCGGAGCCCGTGATCGCGGCCTCTGGGCTGTGAACGGCTCGCAAAGCGCGCGAGGCCCAAGGTGCGACCCATACACGCACTCGTAGGCGTCGAGGCGAACAGTGCCGGACGCTTGGTTCCTTCCAGGAACCCACGGCAACCTGACACGTAACAGGCAATCACCCCGCGCAGGTAACTCCTCTCGCCAGACGGGCTTTTCAAACGCAGTGTTCCAAAGCAGATAAAGATCGACTCGGCTCGCTGGTCGAGGATCAAGATGGCCGCTTCTCTCTCGCCCTTGTCTTTTTCTTCTTCCGGTTCACCATCCCGTTTCCGGTCTCCTGTTATCAGGAGCGCTTCGAACCATTTAACCACAACAACCTTTAATGGAATAAACATTAATAAGTAATGACCTGAATAGTAATTCACATAAATCCAGAATCCGTAACACCTTGCTTTTCGTTCCGTTTGGATTTTTCTTCCTGTGCCATCTGCAAATTTGCCTGCTTGACGACGGACGTTGGAGCGTCATCAATTCTCTTCCCTGGCGTCCACGTACGAGCGAGGCTTGCTGCTGGAGCAGACGAGACCGGGGAAGCGGGTGGCTCCAGGCCTGGCCGCGTCGAGTGGGAGAACATCGAGGCCTTTCTTCACGCCACCCGGAGCCGCGTTGGATGACGGATGCTGCACATCCAGACAGATAAACACAGACGAGCAAACAACAGTTCCTTTAATTCGTTCTCCCATCGTGTGTATTTGAACTGTGTGTGTAAGAGCGCTCAATAGGGGGTTTAATTTTTATCGTCGCGTTCCATTGTTCTTGGGTTCCGTAATAAATCTTTCTTTCTTGTACATTTTACCCCCGTGTTCGTTTGAGTTCATTTCCTACAGGATCAGAGCTGCCGGTGAGATCGCTACAGGTAAGAGCTCGCCGCTTCTTCCTCTTCCTTCTTCCTCCCGTGCTAGCATAATCGAATCCGTCATTGAATAAACGCCTCCATTAAAGTTCGTTTGGCCATCCACGAGCCCACGGTATTAACCGAGGGCATTCGCGCGACAATATACACAATGTCGATTGAAAGTCTACACCCCATTTCAAAAATTTCACCTTTTGTTGCTGGGCTTTTGTTGTTGAAAAACCAAAAACCACTGTGGTTTTTCAACACACACAAGTGCGAAAAGTGGTTTTTCAACACTATCACAAGTGCAAAAAATGTTTTTCCCACACTAATACAAGTGCAAAAGTGGTTTCCTGCACCAACACATGTGCGAAAAGTGGTTTTTCAACACTAACACAAGTGCGAAAAGTGGTTTTTCAACACTAACACAAGTGCGAAAGTGGTTTTTCCACACTAATACAAGTGCAAAAGTGGTTTCCTGCACCAACACAAGTGCGAAAAGTGGTTTTTCAACACTAACACAAGTGCGAAAAGTGGTTTTTCAACACAAACACAAGTGTGAAAAGTGGTTTTTCAACACTAACACAAGTGCGAAAAGTGGTTTTCCACACTAATACAAGTGCAAAAGTGGTTTCCTGCACCAACACAAGTGCGAAAAGTGGTTTTTCAACACTAACACAAGTGCGAAAAGTGGTTTTTCAACACTAACACAAGTGCAAAAAGTGGTTTCCTTCACTAACACGTGCGAAAAGTGGGTTTTCAACACTAACACAAGTGCGAAAAGTGGTTTTTCAACACTAACACAAGTGCGAAAAGTGGTTTCCTTCACCAACACCAGTGCGAAAAGTGGTTTTTCAACACTAACACAAGTGCGAAAAGTGGTTTTTCAACACTAATACAAGTGCGAAAAGTGGTTTCCTTCACTAACACATGTGCGAAAAGTGGGTTTTCAACTCTAACACAAGTGTGAAAAGTGGTTTCCTTCACCAACACCAGTGCGAAAAGTTGTTTTTCAACACTAACACAAGTGCGAAAAGTGGTTTTTCCACACTAATACAAGTGCAAAAGTGGTTTCCTGCACCAACACAAGTGCGAAAAGTGGTTTCCTTCACTAACACGTGCGAAAAGTGGGTTTTCAACACTAACACAAGTGCGAAAAGTGGTTTCCTTCACCAACAGCAGTGCGAAAAGTGGTTTTTCAACACTAACACAAGTGCGAAAAGTGGTTTCCTGCACCAACACAAGTGCGAAAAGTGGTTTTTCAACACTATCACAAGTGCAAAAAGTGTTTTTTCAACACTATCACAAGTGCAAAAAGTGTTTTTTCCACACTAATACAAGTGCAAAAGTGGTTTCCTGCACCAACACAAGTGTGAAAAGTGGTTTCCTTCACTAACACATGTGCGAAAAGTGGGTTTTCCACATTAACACAAGTGCGAAAAGTGGTTTCCTTCACCAACACCAGTGCGAAAAGTGGTTTTTCAACACTAACACAAGTGCGAAAAGTGGTTTTTCCACACTAATACAAGTGCAAAAGTGGTTTCCTGCACCAACACAAGTGCGAAAAGTGGTTTTTCAACACTAACACAAGTGCGAAAAGTGGTTTTTCAACACTAACCCAAGTGCGAAAAGTGGTTTTTCCACACTAATACAAGTGCAAAAGTGGTTTCCTGCACCAACACAAGTGCGAAATGTGGTTTTTCAACACTAACACAAGTGCAAAAAGTGGTTTTTCAACACTATCACAAGTGCAAAAAGTGTTTTGTCCACACTAATACAAGTGCAAAAGTGGTTTCCTGCACCAACACAAGTGCGAAAAGTGGTTTTTCAACACTAACGCAAGTGCGAAAAGTGGTTTTTCAACACTATCACAAGTGCAAAAAGTGTTTTTTCCACACTAATACAAGTGCAAAAGTGGTTTCCTGCACCAAAACAAGTGCGAAAAGTGGTTTTTCAACACTAACACAAGTGCGAAAAGTGGTTTTTCAACACTATCACAAGTGCAAAAAGTGTTTTTTCCACACTAATACAAGTGCAAAAGTGGTTTCCTGCACCAACACAAGTGCGAAAAGTGGTTTCCTTCACTAACACATGTGCAAAAAGTGCGTTTTCAACACTATCACAAGTGCGAAAAGTGGTTTTTCCACACTAATTCAAGTGCAAAAGTGGTTTCCTGCACCAACACAAGTGCGAAAAGTGGTTTTTCAACACTAACACGAGTGCGAAAAGTGGTTTTTCAACACTAACACAAGTGCGAAAAGTGGTTTCCTTCACTAACACATGTGCGAAAAGTGGGTTTTCAACACGAACACAAATGCGAAAAGTGGTTTTTCAAAACCAACACAAGTGCGAAAACTAGTTTTTCAACACTAACACAAGTGCGAAAAGTGGTTTCCTACACCAACACAAGTGGGAAAAGTGGATTTTCAACACTAACACAAGTGCGAAAAGTGGGTTTTCAACACGAACACAAGTGCGAAAAGTGGTTTCCTTCACTAACACAAGTGCGAAAAGTGGTTTTTCAAAACGAACACAAGTGTGAAAAGTGGTTTCCTTCACCAACACCAGTGCGAAAAGTGGTTTTTCAACACTAACACAAGTGCGAAAAGTGGTTTTTCCACACTTATACATGTGCAAAAGTGGTTTCCTGCACCAACACAAGTGCGAAAAGTGGTTTTTCAACACTGTGCGAAAAGTGGTTTCCTTCACTAACACATGTGCGAAAAGTGGGTTTTCAACACTAACACGAGTGCGAAAAGTGGTTTCCTTCACTAACACATGTGCGAAAAGTGGGTTTTCAACACTAACACAAGTGCGAAAAGTGGTTTCCTTCACCAACACCAGTGCGAAAAGTGGTTTTTCAACACTAACACAAGTGCTAAAAGTGGTTTTTCCACACTAATGCAAGTGCAAAAGTGGTTTCCTGCACCAACACAAGTGCGAAAAGTGGTTTTTCAACACTAACACAAGTGCGAAAAGTGGTTTTTCAACACTAACACAAGTGCGAAAAGTGGTTTTTCAACACTAACACAAGTGCGAAAGTGGTTTTTCCACACTAATACAAGTGCAAAAGTGGTTTCCTGCACCAACACAAGTGCGAAAAGTGGTTTTTCAACACTAACACAAGTGCGAAAAGTGGTTTTTCAACACTATGACAAGTGCAAAAAGTGTTTTTTCCACACTAATACAAGTACAAAAGTGGTTTCCTGCACCAACACAAGTGCGAAAAGTGGTTTTTCAACACTAACACAAGTGCGAAAAGTGGTTTTTCAACACAAACACAAGTGTGAAAAGTGGTTTTTCAACACTAACACAAGTGCGAAAAGTGGTTTTCCACACTAATACAAGTGCAAAAGTGGTTTCCTGCACCAACACAAGTGCGAAAAGTGGTTTTTCAACACTAACACAAGTGCGAAAAGTGGTTTTTCAACACTAACACAAGTGCAAAAAGTGGTTTCCTTCACTAACACATGTGCGAAAAGTGGGTTTTCAACACTAACACAAGTGCGAAAAGTGGTTTTTCAACACTAACACAAGTGCGAAAAGTGGTTTTCCACACTAATACAAGTGCGAAAAGTGGTTTCCTTCACCAACACCAGTGCGAAAAGTGGTTTTTCAACACTAACACAAGTGCGAAAAGTGGTTTTTCAACACTAATACAAGTGCGAAAAGTGGTTTCCTTCACTAACACATGTGCGAAAAGTGGGTTTTCAACTCTAACACAAGTGCGAAAAGTGGTTTCCTTCACCAACACCAGTGCGAAAAGTTGTTTTTCAACACTAACACAAGAGCGAAAAGTGATTTTTCCACACTAATACAAGTGCAAAAGTGGTTTCCTGCACCAACACAAGTGCGAAAAGTGGTTTCCTTCACTAACACGTGCGAAAAGTGGGTTTTCAACACTAACACAAGTGCGAAAAGTGGTTTCCTTCACCAACAGCAGTGCGAAAAGTGGTTTTTCAACACTAACACAAGTGCGAAAAGTGGTTTCCTGCACCAACACAAGTGCGAAAAGTGGTTTTTCAACACTATCACAAGTGCAAAAAGTGTTTTTTCAACACTATCACAAGTGCAAAAAGTGTTTTTTCCACACTAATACAAGTGCAAAAGTGGTTTCCTGCACCAACACAAGTGTGAAAAGTGGTTTCCTTCACTAACACATGTGCGAAAAGTGGGTTTTCCACATTAACACAAGTGCGAAAAGTGGTTTCCTTCACCAACACCAGTGCGAAAAGTGGTTTTTCAACACTAACACAAGTGCGAAAAGTGGTTTTTCCACACTAATACAAGTGCAAAAGTGGTTTCCTGCACCAACACAAGTGCGAAAAGTGGTTTTTCAACACTAACACAAGTGCGAAAAGTGGTTTTTCAACACTAACACAAGTGCGAAAAGTGGTTTTTCCACACTAATACAAGTGCAAAAGTGGTTTCCTGCACCAACACAAGTGCGAAATGTGGTTTTTCAACACTAACACAAGTGCAAAAAGTGGTTTTTCAACACTATCACAAGTGCAAAAAGTGTTTTGTCCACACTAATACAAGTGCAAAAGTGGTTTCCTGCACCAACACAAGTGCGAAAAGTGGTTTTTCAACACTAACGCAAGTGCGAAAAGTGGTTTTTCAACACTATCACAAGTGCAAAAAGTGTTTTTTCCACACTAATACAAGTGCAAAAGTGGTTTCCTGCACCAAAACAAGTGCGAAAAGTGGTTTTTCAACACTAACACAAGTGCGAAAAGTGGTTTTTCAACACTATCACAAGTGCGAAAAGTGGTTTTTCCACACTAATTCAAGTGCAAAAGTGGTTTCCTGCACCAACACAAGTGCGAAAAGTGGTTTTTCAACACTAACACGAGTGCGAAAAGTGGTTTTTCAACACTAACACAAGTGCGAAAAGTGGTTTCCTTCACTAACACATGTGCGAAAAGTGGGTTTTCAACACGAACACAAATGCGAAAAGTGGTTTTTCAAAACCAACACAAGTGCGAAAACTAGTTTTTCAACACTAACACAAGTGCGAAAAGTGGTTTCCTACACCAACACAAGTGGGAAAAGTGGATTTTCAACACTAACACAAGTGCGAAAAGTGGGTTTTCAACACGAACACAAGTGCGAAAAGTGGTTTCCTTCACTAACACAAGTGCGAAAAGTGGTTTTTCAAAACGAACACAAGTGTGAAAATTGGTTTCCTTCACCAACACCAGTGCGAAAAGTGGTTTTTCAACACTAACACAAGTGCGGAAAGTGGTTTTTCCACACTTATACATGTGCAAAAGTGGTTTCCTGCACCAACACAAGTGCGAAAAGTGGTTTTTCAACACTGTGCGAAAAGTGGTTTCCTTCACTAACACATGTGCGAAAAGTGGGTTTTCAACACTAACACGAGTGCGAAAAGTGGTTTCCTTCACTAACACATGTGCGAAAAGTGGATTTTCAACACTAACACAAGTGCGAAAAGTGGTTTCCTTCACCAACACCAGTGCGAAAAGTGGTTTTTCAACACTAACACAAGTGCTAAAAGTGGTTTTTCCACACTAATGCAAGTGCAAAAGTGGTTTCCTGCACCAACACAAGTGCGAAAAGTGGTTTTTCAACACTAACACAAGTGCGAAAAGTGGTTTTTCAACACTATCACAAGTGCAAAAAGTGTTTTTTCCACACTAATACAAGTGCAAAAGTGGTTTCCTGCACCAACACAGGTGTGAAAAGTGGTTTCCTTCACTAACACATGTGCGAAAAGTGGGTTTTCCACATTAACACAAGTGCGAAAAGTGGTTTCCTTCACCAACACCAGTGCGAAAAGTGGTTTTTCAACACTAACACAAGTGCGAAAAGTGGTTTTTCCACACTAATACAAGTGCAAAAGTGGTTTCCTGCACCAACACAAGTGCGAAAAGTGGTTTTTCAACACTAACACAAGTGCGAAAAGTGGTTTTTCAACACTAACACAAGTGCGAAAAGTGGTTTTTCCACACTAATACAAGTGCAAAAGTGGTTTCCTGCACCAACACAAATGCGAAATGTGGTTTTTCAACACTAACACAAGTGCAAAAAGTGGTTTTTCAACACTATCACAAGTGCAAAAAGTGTTTTGTCCACACTAATACAAGTGCAAAAGTGGTTTCCTGCACCAACACAAGTGCGAAAAGTGGTTTTTCAACACTAACGCAAGTGCGAAAAGTGTTTTTTCAACACTATCACAAGTGCAAAAAGTGTTTTTTCCACACTAATACAAGTGCAAAAGTGGTTTCCTGCACCAAAACAAGTGCGAAAAGTGGTTTTCAACACTAACACAAGTGCGAAAAGTGGTTTTTCATCACTATCACAAGTGCAAAAAGTGTTTTTTCCACACTAATACAAGCGTAAAAGTGGTTTCCTGCACCAACACAAGTCGGAAAAGTGGATTTTCAACACTAACACAAGTGCGAAAAGTGGGTTTTCAACACTTACACAAGTGCGAAAAGTGGTTTCCTTCACTAACACAAGTGCGAAAAGTGGTTTTTCAAAACTAACACAAGTGCGAAAAGTGGTTTCCTTCACCAACACCAGTGCGAAAAGTGGTTTTTCAACACTAACACAAGTGCGAAAAGTGGTTTTTCCACACTTATACAAGTGCAAAAGTGGTTTCCTGCACCAACACAAGTGCGAAAAGTGGTTTTACAACACTGTGCGAAAAGTGGTTTCCTTCACTAACACATGTGCGAAAAGTGGGTTTTTAACACTAACACAAGTGCGAAAAGTGGTTTCCTTTACTAACACATGTGCGAAAAGTGGGTTTTCAACACTATCACAAGTGCAAAAGTGGTTTCCTGCACCAACACAAGTGCGAAATGTGGTTTTTCAACACTAACACAAGTGCAAAAAGTGGTTTTTCAACACTATCACAAGTGCAAAAAGTGTTTTGTCCACACTAATACAAGTGCAAAAGTGGTTTCCTGCACCAACACAAGTGCGAAAAGTGGTTTTTCAACACTAACGCAAGTGCGAAAAGTGGTTTTTCAACACTATCACAAGTGCAAAAAGTGTTTTTTCCACACTAATACAAGTGCAAAAGTGGTTTCCTGCACCAACACAAGTGTGAAAAGTGGTTTCCTTCACTAACACATGTGCTAAAAGTGGGTTTTCCACATTAACACAAGTGCGAAAAGTGGTTTCCTTCACCAACACCAGTGCGAAAAGTGGTTTTTCAACACTAACACAAGTGCGAAAAGTGGTTTTTCCACACTAATACAAGTGCAAAACTGGTTTCCTGCACCAACACAAGTGCGAAAAGTGGTTTTTCAACACTAACACAAGTGCGAAAAGTGGTTTTTCAACACTAACACAAGTGCGAAAAGTGGTTTTTCCACACTAATACAAGTGCAAAAGTGGTTTCCTGCACCAACACAAGTGCGAAATGTGGTTTTTCAACACTAACACAAGTGCAAAAATGGTTTTTCAACACTATCACAAGTGCAAAAAGTGTTTTGTCCACACTAATACAAGTGCAAAAGTGGTTTCCTGCACCAACACAAGTGCGAAAAGTGGTTTTTCAACACTAACGCAAGTGCGAAAAGTGGTTTTTCAACACTATCACAAGTGCAAAAAGTGTTTTTTCCACACTAATACAAGTGCAAAAGTGGTTTCCTGCACCAAAACAAGTGCGAAAAGTGGTTTTTCAACACTAACACGAGTGCGAAAAGTGGTTTTTCAACACTATCACAAGTGCAAAAAGTGTTTTTTCCACACTAATACAAGTGCGAAAAGTGGTTTCCTTCACTAACACATGTGCGAAAAGTGGGTTTTCAACACTATCACAAGTGCGAAAAGTGGTTTTTCCACACTAATTCAAGTGCAAAAGTGGTTTCCTGCACCAACACAAGTGCGAAAAGTGGTTTTTCAACACTAACACGAGTGCGAAAAGTGGTTTTTCAACACTAACACAAGTGCGAAAAGTGGTTTCCTTCACTAACACATGTGCGAAAAGTGGGTTTTCAACACGAACACAAATGCGAAAAGTGGTTTTTCAACACCAACACAAGTGCGAAAACTAGTTTTTCAACACTAACACAAGTGCGAAAAGTGGTTTCCTACACCAACACAAGTGCGAAAAGTGGGTTTTCAACACTAACACAAGTGCGAAAAGTGGTTTCCTTCACTAACACAAGTGCGAAAAGTGGTTTTTCAAAACGAACACAAGTGTGAAAAGTGGTTTCCTTCACCAACACCAGTGCGAAAAGTGGTTTTTCAACACTAACACAAGTGCGAAAAGTGGTTTTTCCACACTTATACATGTGCAAAAGTGGTTTCCTGCACCAACACAAGTGCGAAAAGTGGTTTTTCAACACTGTGCGAAAAGTGGTTTCCTTCACTAACACATGTGCGAAAAGTGGGTTTTCAACACTAACACAAGTGCGAAAAGTGGTTTCCTTCACTAACACATGTGCGAAAAGTGGGTTTTCAACACTAACACAAGTGCGAAAAGTGGTTTCCTTCACCAACACCAGTGCGAAAAGTGGTTTTTCAACACTAACACAAGTGCTAAAAGTGGTTTTTCCACACTAATGCAAGTGCAAAAGTGGTTTCCTGCACCAACACAAGTGCGAAAAGTGGTTTTTCAACACTAACACAAGTGCGAAAAGTGGTTTTTCAACACTATCACAAGTGCAAAAAGTGTTTTTTCCACACTAATACAAGTGCAAAAGTGGTTTCCTGCACCAACACAGGTGTGAAAAGTGGTTTCCTTCACTAACACATGTGCGAAAAGTGGGTTTTCCACATTAACACAAGTGCGAAAAGTGGTTTCCTGCACCAACACAAGTGCGAAAAGTGGTTTTTCAACACTAACACAAGTGCGAAAAGTGGTTTTTCAACACTAACACAAGTGCGAAAAGTGTTTTGTCCACACTAATACAAGTGCAAAAGTGGTTTCCTGCACCAACACAAGTGCGAAAAGTGGTTTTTCAACACTAACGCAAGTGCGAAAAGTGTTTTTTCAACACTATCACAAGTGCAAAAAGTGTTTTTTCCACACTAATACAAGTGCAAAAGTGGTTTCCTGCACCAAAACAAGTGCGAAAAGTGGTTTTTCAACACTAACACAAGTGCGAAAAGTGGTTTTTCATCACTATCACAAGTGCAAAAAGTATTTTTTCCACACTAATACAAGCGTAAAAGTGGTTTCCTGCACCAACACAAGTCGGAAAAGTGGATTTTCAACACTAACACAAGTGCGAAAAGTGGATTTTCAACACTAACACAAGTGCGAAAAGTGGTTTCCTTCACTAACACATGTGCGAAAAGTGTGTTTTCAACACTAACACAAGTGCGAAAAGTGGTTTCCTTCACCAACACCAGTGCGAAAAGTGGTTTTTCAACACTAACACAAGTGCGAAAAGTGGTTTTTCCACACTAATGCAAGTGCAAAAGTGGTTTCCTGCTCCATCACAAGTGCGAAAAGTGGTTTTTCAACACTAACACAAGTGCGAAAAGTGGTTTTTAAACACTATCACAAGTGCAAAAAGTGTTTTTTCCACACTAATACAAGTGCAAAAGTGGTTTCCTTCACCAACACCAGTGCGAAAAGTGGTTTTTCAACACTAACACAAGTGCGAAAAGTGGTTTTTCCACACTAATACAAGTGCAAAAGTGGTTTCCTGCACCAACACAAGTGCGAAAAGTGGTTTTTCAACACTAATGCAAGTGCGAAAAGTGGTTTCCTTCACTAACACATGTGCGAAAAGTGGGTTTTCAACTCTAACACAAGTGCGAAAAGTGGTTTCCTTCACCAACACCAGTGCGAAAAGTTGTTTTTCAACACTAACACAAGTGCGAAAAGTGGTTTTTCCACACTAATACAAGTGCAAAAGTGGTTTCCTGCACCAACACAAGTGCGAAATGTGGTTTCCTTCACTAACACGTGCGAAAAGTGGGTTTTCAACACTAACACAAGTGCGAAAAGTGGTTTCCTTCACCAACAGCAGTGCGAAAAGTGGTTTTTCAACACTAACACAAGTGCGAAAAGTGGTTTTTCAACACTAACACAAGTGCGAAAAGTTGTTTTTCAACACTATCACAAGTGCAAAAAGTGTTTTTTCCACACTAATACAAGTGCAAAAGTGGTTTCCTGCACCAACACAAGTGCGAAAAGTGGTTTCCTTCACTAACACATGTGCGAAAAGTGGGTTTTCAACACTAACACAAGTGCGAAAAGAGGTTTCCTTCACCAACACCAGTGCGAAAAGTGGTTTTTCAACACTAACACAAGTGCGAAAAGTGGTTTTTCAACACTAACACAAGTGCGAAAGTGGTTTTTCCACACTAATACAAGTGCAAAAGTGGTTTCCTGCACCAACACAAGTGCGAAAAGTGGTTTTTCAACACTAAGACAAGTGCGAAAAGTGGTTTTTCAACACTATCACAAGTGCAAAAAGTGTTTTTTCCACACTAATAAAGTGCAAAAGTGGTTTCCTGCACCAACACAAGTGCGAAAAGTGGTTTCCTTCACTAACACATGTGCGAAAAGTGGGTTTTCAACACTAACACAAGTGCGAAAAGTGGTTTCCTTCACCAACACCAGTGCGAAAAGTGGTTTTTCAACACTAACACAAGCGCGAAAAGTGGTTTTTCCACACTAATACAAGTGCAAAAGTGGTTTCCTGCACCAACACAAGTGCGAAAAGTGTTTTTTCAACACTAACACAAGTGCGAAAAGTGGTTTTTCCACACTAATACAAGTGCAAAAGTGGTTTCCTGCACCAACACAAGTGCGAAAAGTGGTTTTTCAACACTAACACAAGTGCGAAAAGTGGTTTTTCAACACTAACACAAGTGCGAAAAGTGGTTTTTCCACACTAATACAAGTGCAAAAGTGGTTTCCTGCACCAACACAAGTGTGAAATGTGGTTTTTCAACACTAACACAAGTGCAAAAAGTGGTTTTTCAACACTATCACAAGTGCAAAAAGTGTTTTGTCCACACTAATACAAGTGCAAAAGTGGTTTCCTGCACCAACACAAGTGCGAAAAGTGGTTTTTCAACACTAACGCAAGTGCGAAAAGTGGTTTTTCAACACTATCACAAGTGCAAAAAGTGTTTTTCCCACACTAATACAAGTGCAAAAGTGGTTTCCTGCACCAAAACAAGTGCGAAAAGTGGTTTTTCAACACTAACACAAGTGCGAAAAGTGGTTTTTCAACACTATCACAAGTGCAAAAAGTGTTTTTTCCACACTAATACAAGTGCAAAAGTGGTTTCCTGCACCAACACAAGTGCGAAAAGTGGTTTCCTTCACTAACACATGTGCGAAAAGTGCGTTTTCAACACTATCACAAGTGCGAAAAGTGGTTTTTCCACACTAATTCAAGTGCAAAAGTGGTTTCCTGCACCAACACAAGTGCGAAAAGTGGTTTTTCAACACTAACACGAGTGCGAAAAGTGGTTTTTCAACACTAACACAAGTGCGAAAAGTGGTTTCCTTCACTAACACATGTGCGAAAAGTGGGTTTTCAACACGAACACAAATGCGAAAAGTGGTTTTTCAAAACCAACACAAGTGCGAAAACTAGTTTTTCAACACTAACACAAGTGCGAAAAGTGGTTTCCTACACCAACACAAGTGGGAAAAGTGGATTTTCAACACTAACACAAGTGCGAAAAGTGGGTTTTCAATACGAACACAAGTGCGAAAAGTGGTTTCCTTCACTAACACAAGTGCGAAAAGTGGTTTTTCAAAACGAACACAAATGTGAAAAGTGGTTTCCTTCACCAACACCAGTGCAAAAAGTGGTTTTTCAACACTAACACAAGTGCGAAAAGTGGTTTTTCCACACTTATACATGTGCAAAAGTGGTTTCCTGCACCAACACAAGTGCGAAAAGTGGTTTTTCAACACTGTGCGAAAAGTGGTTTCCTTCACTAACACATGTGCGAAAAGTGGGTTTTCAACACTAACACGAGTGCGAAAAGTGGTTTTCTTCACTAACACATGTGCGAAAAGTGTGTTTTCAACACTAACACAAGTGCGAAAAGTGGTTTCCTTCACCAACACCAGTGCGAAAAGTGGTTTTTCAACACTAACACAAGTGCTAAAAGTGGTTTTTCCACACTAATGCAAGTGCAAAAGTGGTTTCCTGCACCAACACAAGTGCGAAAAGTGGTTTTTCAACACTAACACAAGTGCGAAAAGTGGTTTTTCAACACTATCACAAGTGCAAAAAGTGTTTTTTCCACACTAATACAAGTGCAAAAGTGGTTTCCTGCACCAACACAGGTGTGAAAAGTGGTTTCCTTCACTAACACATGTGCGAAAAGTGGGTTTTCCACGTTAACACAAGTGCGAAAAGTGGTTTCCTTCACCAACACCAGTGCGAAAAGTGGTTTTTCAACACTAACACAAGTGCGAAAAGTGGTTTTCCACACTAATACAAGTGCAAAAGTGGTTTCCTGCACCAACACAAGTGCGAAAAGTGGTTTTTCAACACTAACACAAGTGCGAAAAGTGGTTTTTCAACACTAACACAAGTGCGAAAAGTGGTTTTTCCACACTAATACAAGTGCAAAAGTGGTTTCCTGCACCAACACAAGTGCGAAATGTGGTTTTTCAACACTAACACAAGTGCAAAAAGTGGTTTTTCAACACTATCACAAGTGCAAAAAGTGTTTTGTCCACACTAATACAAGTGCAAAAGTGGTTTCCTGCACCAACACAAGTGCGAAAAGTGGTTTTTCAACACTAACGCAAGTGCGAAAAGTGTTTTTTCAACACTATCACAAGTGCAAAAAGTGTTTTTTCCACACTAATACAAGTGCAAAAGTGGTTTCCTGCACCAAAACAAGTGCGAAAAGTGGTTTTCAACACTAACACAAGTGCGAAAAGTGGTTTTTCATCACTATCACAAGTGCAAAAAGTGTTTTTTCCACACTAATACAAGCGTAAAAGTGGTTTCCTGCACCAACACAAGTCGGAAAAGTGGATTTTCAACACTAACACAAGTGCGAAAAGTGGGTTTTCAACACTAACACAAGTGCGAAAAGTGGTTTCCTTCACTAAAACAAGTGCGAAAAGTGGTTTTTCAAAACTAACACAAGTGCGAAAAGTGGTTTCCTTCACCAACACCAGTGCGAAAAGTGGATTTTCAACACTAACACAAGTGCGAAAAGTGGTTTTTCCACACTTATACAAGTGCAAAAGTGGTTTCCTGCACCAACACAAGTGCGAAAAGTGGTTTTACAACACTGTGCGAAAAGTGGTTTCCTTCACTAACACATGTGCGAAAAGTGGGTTTTCAACACTAACACAAGTGCGAAAAGTGGTTTCCTTCACTAACACATGTGCGAAAAGTGGGTTTTCAACACTAACACAAGTGCGAAAAGTGGTTTCCTTCACTAACACATGTGCGAAATGTGGTTTTTCAACACTAACACAAGTGCAAAAAGTGGTTTTTCAACACTATCACAAGTGCAAAAGTGGTTTCCTGCACCAACACAAGTGCGAAATGTGGTTTTTCAACACTAACACAAGTGCAAAAAGTGGTTTTTCAACACTATCACAAGTGCAAAAAGTGTTTTGTCCACACTAATACAAGTGCAAAAGTGGTTTCCTGCACCAACACAAGTGCGAAAAGTGGTTTTTCAACACTAACGCAAGTGCGAAAAGTGGTTTTTCAACACTATCACAAGTGCAAAAAGTGTTTTTTCCACACTAATACAAGTGCAAAAGTGGTTTCCTGCACCAACACAAGTGTGAAAAGTGGTTTCCTTCACTAACACATGTGCGAAAAGTGGGTTTTCCACATTAACACAAGTGCGAAAAGTGGTTTCCTTCACCAACACCAGTGCGAAAAGTGGTTTTTCAACACTAACACAAGTGCGAAAAGTGGTTTTTCCACACTAATACAAGTGCAAAACTGGTTTCCTGTACCAACACAAGTGCGAAAAGTGGTTTTTCAACACTAACACAAGTGCGAAAAGTGGTTTTTCAACACTAACACAAGTGCGAAAAGTGGTTTTCCCACACTAATACAAGTGCAAAAGTGGTTTCCTGCACCAACACAAGTGCGAAATGTGGTTTTTCAACACTAACACAAGTGCAAAAAGTGGTTTTTCAACACTATCACAAGTGCAAAAAGTGTTTTGTCCACACTAATACAAGTGCAAAAGTGGTTTCCTGCACCAACACAAGTGCGAAAAGTGGTTTTTCAACACTAACGCAAGTGCGAAAAGTGGTTTTTCAACACTATCACAAGTGCAAAAAGTGTTTTTTCCACACTAATACAAGTGCAAAAGTGGTTTCCTGCACCAAAACAAGTGCGAAAAGTGGTTTTTCAACACTAACACAAGTGCGAAAAGTGGTTTTTCAACACTATCACAAGTGCAAAAAGTGTTTTTTCCACACTAATACAAGTGCGAAAAGTGGTTTCCTTCACTAACACATGTGCGAAAAGTGGGTTTTCAACACTATCACAAGTGCGAAAAGTGGTTTTTCCACACTAATTCAAGTGCAAAAGTGGTTTCCTGCACCAACACAAGTGCGAAAAGTGGTTTTTCAACACTAACACGAGTGCGAAAAGTGGTTTTTCAACACTAACACAAGTGCGAAAAGTGGTTTCCTTCACTAACACATGTGCGAAAAGTGGGTTTTCAACACGAACACAAATGCGAAAAGTGGTTTTTCAACACCAACACAAGTGCGAAAACTAGTTTTTCAACACTAACACAAGTGCGAAAAGTGGTTTCCTACACCAACACAAGTGGGAAAAGTGGATTTTCAACACTAAGACAAGTGCGAAAAGTGGGTTTTCAACACTAACACAAGTGCGAAAAGTGGTTTCCTTCACTAACACAAGTGCGAAAAGTGGTTTTTCAAAACGAACACAAGTGTGAAAAGTGGTTTCCTTCACCAACACCAGTGCGAAAAGTGGTTTTTCAACACTAACACAAGTGCGAAAAGTGGTTTTTCCACACTTATACATGTGCAAAAGTGGTTTCCTGCACCAACACAAGTGCGAAAAGTGGTTTTTCAACACTGTGCGAAAAGTGGTTTCCTTCACTAACACATGTGCGAAAAGTGGGTTTTCAACACTAACACAAGTGCGAAAAGTGGTTTCCTTCACTAACACATGTGCGAAAAGTGGGTTTTCAACACTAACACAAGTGCGAAAAGTGGTTTCCTTCACCAACACCAGTGCGAAAATTGGTTTTTCAACACTAACACAAGTGCTAAAAGTGGTTTTTTCCACACTAATGCAAGTGCAAAAGTGGTTTCCTGCACCAACACAAGTGCGAAAAGTGGTTTTTCAACACTAACACAAGTGCGAAAAGTGGTTTTTCAACACTATCACAAGTGCAAAAAGTGTTTTTTCCACACTAATACAAGTGCAAAAGTGGTTTCCTGCACCAACACAAGTGCGAAAAGTGGTTTTTCAACACTAAGACAAGTGCGAAAAGTGGTTTTTCAACACTATCACAAGTGCAAAAAGTGTTTTTTCCACACTAATACAAGTGCAAAAGTGGTTTCCTGCACCAACACAGGTGTGAAAAGTGGTTTCCTTCACTAACACATGTGCGAAAAGTGGGTTTTCCACATTAACACAAGTGCGAAAAGTGGTTTCCTGCACCAACACAAGTGCGAAAAGTGGTTTTTCAACACTAACACAAGTGCGAAAAGTGGTTTTTCAACACTAACACAAGTGCGAAAAGTGTTTTGTCCACACTAATACAAGTGCAAAAGTGGTTTCCTGCACCAACACAAGTGCGAAAAGTGGTTTTTCAACACTAACGCAAGTGCGAAAAGTGTTTTTTCAACACTATCACAAGTGCAAAAAGTGTTTTTTCCACACTAATACAAGTGCAAAAGTGGTTTCCTGCACCAAAACAAGTGCGAAAAGTGGTTTTTCAACACTAACACAAGTGCGAAAAGTGGTTTTTCATCACTATCACAAGTGCAAAAAGTGTTTTTTCCACACTAATACAAGCGTAAAAGTGGTTTCCTGCACCAACACAAGTGCGAAAAGTGGGTTTTCAACACTAACACAAGTGCGAAAAGTGGTTTCCTTCACTAACACATGTGCGAAAAGTGTGTTTTCAACACTAACACAAGTGCGAAAAGTGGTTTCCTTCACCAACACCAGTGCGAAAAGTGGTTTTTCAACACTAACACAAGTGCGAAAAGTGGTTTTTCCACACTAATGCAAGTGCAAAAGTGGTTTCCTGCTCCATCACAAGTGCGAAAAGTGGTTTTTCAACACTAACACAAGTGCGAAAAGTGGTTTTTAAACACTATCACAAGTGCAAAAAGTGTTTTTTCCACACTAATACAAGTGCAAAAGTGGTTTCCTTCACCAACACCAGTGCGAAAAGTGGTTTTTCAACACTAACACAAGTGCGAAAAGTGGTTTTTCCACACTAATACAAGTGCAAAAGTGGTTTCCTGCACCAACACAAGTGCGAAAAGTGGTTTTTCAACACTAATACAAGTGCGAAAAGTGGTTTCCTTCACTAACACATGTGCGAAAAGTGGGTTTTCAACTCTAACACAAGTGCGAAAAGTGGTTTCCTTCACCAACACCAGTGCGAAAAGTTGTTTTTCAACACTAACACAAGTGCGAAAAGTGGTTTTTCCACACTAATACAAGTGCAAAAGTGGTTTCCTGCACCAACACAAGTGCGAAATGTGGTTTCCTTCACTAACACGTGCGAAAAGTGGGTTTTCAACACTAACACAAGTGCGAAAAGTGGTTTCCTTCACCAACAGCAGTGCGAAAAGTGGTTTTTCAACACTAACACAAGTGCGAAAAGTGGTTTTTCAACACTAACACAAGTGCGAAAAGTTGTTTTTCAACACTATCACAAGTGCAAAAAGTGTTTTTTCCACACTAATACAAGTGCAAAAGTGGTTTCCTGCACCAACACAAGTGCGAAAAGTGGTTTCCTTCACTAACACATGTGTGAAAAGTGGGTTTTCAACACTAACACAAGTGCGAAAAGAGGTTTCCTGCACCAACACTAGTGCGAAAAGTGGTTTTTCAACACTAACACAAGTGCGAAAAGTGGTTTTTCAACACTAACACAAGTGCGAAAGTGGTTTTTCCACACTAATACAAGTGCAAAAGTGGTTTCCTGCACCAACACAAGTGCGAAAAGTGGTTTTTCAACACTAACACAAGTGCGAAAAGTGGTTTTTCAACACTATCACAAGTGCAAAAAGTGTTTTTTCCACACTAATACAAGTGCAAAAGTGGTTTCCTGCACCAACACAAGTGCGAAAAGTGGTTTCCTTCACCAACACCAGTGCGAAAAGTGGTTTTTCAACACTAACACAAGCGCGAAAAGTGGTTTTTCCACACTAATACAAGTGCAAAAGTGGTTTCCTGCACCAACACAAGTGCGAAAAGTGTTTTTTCAACACTAACACAAGTGCGAAAAGTGGTTTTTCCACACTAATACAAGTGCAAAAGTGGTTTCCTGCACCAACACAAGTGCGAAAAGTGGTTTTTCAACACTAACACAAGTGCGAAAAGTGGTTTTTCAACACTAACACAAGTGCGAAAAGTGGTTTTTCCACACTAATACAAGTGCAAAAGTGGTTTCCTGCACCAACACAAGTGCGAAATGTGGTTTTTCAACACTAACACAAGTGCAAAAAGTGGTTTTTCAACACTATCACAAGTGCAAAAAGTGTTTTGTCCACACTAATACAAGTGCAAAAGTGGTTTCCTGCACCAACACAAGTGCGAAAAGTGGTTTTTCAACACTAACGCAAGTGCGAAAAGTGGTTTTTCAACACTATCACAAGTGCAAAAAGTGTTTTTTCCACACTAATACAAGTGCAAAAGTGGTTTCCTGCACCAAAACAAGTGCGAAAAGTGGTTTTTCAACACTAACACAAGTGCGAAAAGTGGTTTTTCAACACTATCACAAGTGCAAAAAGTGTTTTTTCCACACTAATACAAGTGCAAAAGTGGTTTCCTGCACCAACACAAGTGCGAAAAGTGGTTTCCTTCACTAACACATGTGCGAAAAGTGCGTTTTCAACACTATCACAAGTGCGAAAAGTGGTTTTTCCACACTAATTCAAGTGCAAAAGTGGTTTCCTGCACCAACACAAGTGCGAAAAGTGGTTTTTCAACACTAACACGAGTGCGAAAAGTGGTTTTTCAACACTAACACAAGTGCGAAAAGTGGTTTCCTTCACTAACACATGTGCGAAAAGTGGGTTTTCAACACGAACACAAATGCGAAAAGTGGTTTTTCAAAACCAACACAAGTGCGAAAACTAGTTTTTCAACACTAACACAAGTGCGAAAAGTGGTTTCCTACACCAACACAAGTGGGAAAAGTGGATTTTCAACACTAACACAAGTGCGAAAAGTGGGTTTTCAACACGAACACAAGTGCGAAAAGTGGTTTCCTTCACTAACACAAGTGCGAAAAGTGGTTTTTCAAAACGAACACAAATGTGAAAAGTGGTTTCCTTCACCAACACCAGTGCAAAAAGTGGTTTTTCAACACTAACACAAGTGCGAAAAGTGGTTTTTCCACACTTATACATGTGCAAAAGTGGTTTCCTGCACCAACACAAGTGCGAAAAGTGGTTTTTCAACACTGTGCGAAAAGTGGTTTCCTTCACTAACACATGTGCGAAAAGTGGGTTTTCAACACTAACACGAGTGCGAAAAGTGGTTTTCTTCACTAACACATGTGCGAAAAGTGGGTTTTCAACACTAACACAAGTGCGAAAAGTGGTTTCCTTCACCAACACCAGTGCGAAAAGTGGTTTTTCAACACTAACACAAGTGCTAAAAGTGGTTTTTCCACACTAATGCAAGTGCAAAAGTGGTTTCCTGCACCAACACAAGTGCGAAAAGTGGTTTTTCAACACTAACACAAGTGCGAAAAGTGGTTTTTCAACACTATCACAAGTGCAAAAAGTGTTTTTTCCACACTAATACAAGTGCAAAAGTGGTTTCCTGCACCAACACAGGTGTGAAAAGTGGTTTCCTTCACTAACACATGTGCGAAAAGTGGGTTTCCCACATTAACACAAGTGCGAAAAGTGGTTTCCTTCACCAACACCAGTGCGAAAAGTGGTTTTTCAACACTAACACAAGTGCGAAAAGTGGTTTTCCACACTAATACAAGTGCAAAAGTGGTTTCCTGCACCAACACAAGTGCGAAAAGTGGTTTTTCAACACTAACACAAGTGCGAAAAGTGGTTTTTCAACACTAACACAAGTGCGAAAAGTGGTTTTTCCACACTAATACAAGTGCAAAAGTGGTTTCCTGCACCAACACAAGTGCGAAATGTGGTTTTTCAACACTAACACAAGTGCAAAAAGTGGTTTTTCAACACTATCACAAGTGCAAAAAGTGTTTTGTCCACACTAATACAAGTGCAAAAGTGGTTTCCTGCACCAACACAAGTGCGAAAAGTGGTTTTTCAACACTAACGCAAGTGCGAAAAGTGTTTTTTCAACACTATCACAAGTGCAAAAAGTGTTTTTTCCACACTAATACAAGTGCAAAAGTGGTTTCCTGCACCAAAACAAGTGCGAAAAGTGGTTTTCAACACTAACACAAGTGCGAAAAGTGGTTTTCCCACACTAATACAAGTGCAAAAGTGGTTTCCTGCACCAACACAAGTGCGAAATGTGGTTTTTCAACACTAACACAAGTGCAAAAAGTGGTTTTTCAACACTATCACAAGTGCAAAAAGTGTTTTGTCCACACTAATACAAGTGCAAAAGTGGTTTCCTGCACCAACACAAGTGCGAAAAGTGGTTTTTCAACACTAACGCAAGTGCGAAAAGTGGTTTTTCAACACTATCACAAGTGCAAAAAGTGTTTTTTCCACACTAATACAAGTGCAAAAGTGGTTTCCTGCACCAAAACAAGTGCGAAAAGTGGTTTTTCAACACTAACACAAGTGCGAAAAGTGGTTTTTCAACACTATCACAAGTGCAAAAAGTGTTTTTTCCACACTAATACAAGTGCGAAAAGTGGTTTCCTTCACTAACACATGTGCGAAAAGTGGGTTTTCAACACTATCACAAGTGCGAAAAGTGGTTTTTCCACACTAATTCAAGTGCAAAAGTGGTTTCCTGCACCAACACAAGTGCGAAAAGTGGTTTTTCAACACTAACACGAGTGCGAAAAGTGGTTTTTCAACACTAACACAAGTGCGAAAAGTGGTTTCCTTCACTAACACATGTGCGAAAAGTGGGTTTTCAACACGAACACAAATGCGAAAAGTGGTTTTTCAACACCAACACAAGTGCGAAAACTAGTTTTTCAACACTAACACAAGTGCGAAAAGTGGTTTCCTACACCAACACAAGTGGGAAAAGTGGATTTTCAACACTAAGACAAGTGCGAAAAGTGGGTTTTCAACACTAACACAAGTGCGAAAAGTGGTTTCCTTCACTAACACAAGTGCGAAAAGTGGTTTTTCAAAACGAACACAAGTGTGAAAAGTGGTTTCCTTCACCAACACCAGTGCGAAAAGTGGTTTTTCAACACTAACACAAGTGCGAAAAGTGGTTTTTCCACACTTATACATGTGCAAAAGTGGTTTCCTGCACCAACACAAGTGCGAAAAGTGGTTTTTCAACACTGTGCGAAAAGTGGTTTCCTTCACTAACACATGTGCGAAAAGTGGGTTTTCAACACTAACACAAGTGCGAAAAGTGGTTTCCTTCACTAACACATGTGCGAAAAGTGGGTTTTCAACACTAACACAAGTGCGAAAAGTGGTTTCCTTCACCAACACCAGTGCGAAAATTGGTTTTTCAACACTAACACAAGTGCTAAAAGTGGTTTTTTCCACACTAATGCAAGTGCAAAAGTGGTTTCCTGCACCAACACAAGTGCGAAAAGTGGTTTTTCAACACTAACACAAGTGCGAAAAGTGGTTTTTCAACACTATCACAAGTGCAAAAAGTGTTTTTTCCACACTAATACAAGTGCAAAAGTGGTTTCCTGCACCAACACAAGTGCGAAAAGTGGTTTTTCAACACTAAGACAAGTGCGAAAAGTGGTTTTTCAACACTATCACAAGTGCAAAAAGTGTTTTTTCCACACTAATACAAGTGCAAAAGTGGTTTCCTGCACCAACACAGGTGTGAAAAGTGGTTTCCTTCACTAACACATGTGCGAAAAGTGGGTTTTCCACATTAACACAAGTGCGAAAAGTGGTTTCCTGCACCAACACAAGTGCGAAAAGTGGTTTTTCAACACTAACACAAGTGCGAAAAGTGGTTTTTCAACACTAACACAAGTGCGAAAAGTGTTTTGTCCACACTAATACAAGTGCAAAAGTGGTTTCCTGCACCAACACAAGTGCGAAAAGTGGTTTTTCAACACTAACGCAAGTGCGAAAAGTGTTTTTTCAACACTATCACAAGTGCAAAAAGTGTTTTTTCCACACTAATACAAGTGCAAAAGTGGTTTCCTGCACCAAAACAAGTGCGAAAAGTGGTTTTTCAACACTAACACAAGTGCGAAAAGTGGTTTTTCATCACTATCACAAGTGCAAAAAGTGTTTTTTCCACACTAATACAAGCGTAAAAGTGGTTTCCTGCACCAACACAAGTGCGAAAAGTGGGTTTTCAACACTAACACAAGTGCGAAAAGTGGTTTCCTTCACTAACACATGTGCAAAAAGTGTGTTTTCAACACTAACACAAGTGCGAAAAGTGGTTTCCTTCACCAACACCAGTGCGAAAAGTGGTTTTTCAACACTAACACAAGTGCGAAAAGTGGTTTTTCCACACTAATGCAAGTGCAAAAGTGGTTTCCTGCTCCATCACAAGTGCGAAAAGTGGTTTTTCAACACTAACACAAGTGCGAAAAGTGGTTTTTAAACACTATCACAAGTGCAAAAAGTGTTTTTTCCACACTAATACAAGTGCAAAAGTGGTTTCCTTCACCAACACCAGTGCGAAAAGTGGTTTTTCAACACTAACACAAGTGCGAAAAGTGGTTTTTCCACACTAATACAAGTGCAAAAGTGGTTTCCTGCACCAACACAAGTGCGAAAAGTGGTTTTTCAACACTAATACAAGTGCGAAAAGTGGTTTCCTTCACTAACACATGTGCGAAAAGTGGGTTTTCAACTCTAACACAGTGCGAAAAGTGGTTTCCTTCACCAACACCAGTGCGAAAAGTTGTTTTTCAACACTAACACAAGTGCGAAAAGTGGTTTTTCCACACTAATACAAGTGCAAAAGTGGTTTCCTGCACCAACACAAGTGCGAAATGTGGTTTCCTTCACTAACACGTGCGAAAAGTGGGTTTTCAACACTAACACAAGTGCGAAAAGTGGTTTCCTTCACCAACAGCAGTGCGAAAAGTGGTTTTTCAACACTAACACAAGTGCGAAAAGTGGTTTTTCAACACTAACACAAGTGCGAAAAGTTGTTTTTCAACACTATCACAAGTGCAAAAAGTGTTTTTTCCACACTAATACAAGTGCAAAAGTGGTTTCCTGCACCAACACAAGTGCGAAAAGTGGTTTCCTTCACTAACACATGTGTGAAAAGTGGGTTTTCAACACTAACACAAGTGCGAAAAGAGGTTTCCTGCACCAACACTAGTGCGAAAAGTGGTTTTTCAACACTAACACAAGTGCGAAAAGTGGTTTTTCAACACTAACACAAGTGCGAAAGTGGTTTTTCCACACTAATACAAGTGCAAAAGTGGTTTCCTGCACCAACACAAGTGCGAAAAGTGGTTTTTCAACACTAACACAAGTGCGAAAAGTGGTTTTTCAACACTATCACAAGTGCAAAAAGTGTTTTTTCCACACTAATACAAGTGCAAAAGTGGTTTCCTGCACCAACACAAGTGCGAAAAGTGGTTTCCTTCACCAACACCAGTGCGAAAAGTGGTTTTTCAACACTAACACAAGCGCGAAAAGTGGTTTTTCCACACTAATACAAGTGCAAAAGTGGTTTCCTGCACCAACACAAGTGCGAAAAGTGTTTTTTCAACACTAACACAAGTGCGAAAAGTGGTTTTTCCACACTAATACAAGTGCAAAAGTGGTTTCCTGCACCAACACAAGTGCGAAAAGTGGTTTTTCAACACTAACACAAGTGCGAAAAGTGGTTTTTCAACACTAACACAAGTGCGAAAAGTGGTTTTTCCACACTAATACAAGTGCAAAAGTGGTTTCCTGCACCAACACAAGTGCGAAATGTGGTTTTTCAACACTAACACAAGTGCAAAAAGTGGTTTTTCAACACTATCACAAGTGCAAAAAGTGTTTTGTCCACACTAATACAAGTGCAAAAGTGGTTTCCTGCACCAACACAAGTGCGAAAAGTGGTTTTTCAACACTAACGCAAGTGCGAAAAGTGGTTTTTCAACACTATCACAAGTGCAAAAAGTGTTTTTTCCACACTAATACAAGTGCAAAAGTGGTTTCCTGCACCAAAACAAGTGCGAAAAGTGGTTTTTCAACACTAACACAAGTGCGAAAAGTGGTTTTTCAACACTATCACAAGTGCAAAAAGTGTTTTTTCCACACTAATACAAGTGCAAAAGTGGTTTCCTGCACCAACACAAGTGCGAAAAGTGGTTTCCTTCACTAACACATGTGCTAAAAGTGCGTTTTCAACACTATCACAAGTGCGAAAAGTGGTTTTTCCACACTAATTCAAGTGCAAAAGTGGTTTCCTGCACCAACACAAGTGCGAAAAGTGGTTTTTCAACACTAACACGAGTGCGAAAAGTGGTTTTTCAACACTAACACAAGTGCGAAAAGTGGTTTCCTTCACTAACACATGTGCGAAAAGTGGGTTTTCAACACGAACACAAATGCGAAAAGTGGTTTTTCAAAACCAACACAAGTGCGAAAACTAGTTTTTCAACACTAACACAAGTGCGAAAAGTGGTTTCCTACACCAACACAAGTGGGAAAAGTGGATTTTCAACACTAACACAAGTGCGAAAAGTGGGTTTTCAACACGAACACAAGTGCGAAAAGTGGTTTCCTTCACTAACACAAGTGCGAAAAGTGGTTTTTCAAAACGAACACAAATGTGAAAAGTGGTTTCCTTCACCAACACCAGTGCGAAAAGTGGTTTTTCAACACTAACACAAGTGCGAAAAGTGGTTTTTCCACACTTATACATGTGCAAAAGTGGTTTCCTGCACCAACACAAGTGCGAAAAGTGGTTTTTCAACACTGTGCGAAAAGTGGTTTCCTTCACTAACACATGTGCGAAAAGTGGGTTTTCAACACTAACACGAGTGCGAAAAGTGGTTTTCTTCACTAACACATGTGCGAAAAGTGGGTTTTCAACACTAACACAAGTGCGAAAAGTGGTTTCCTTCACCAACACCAGTGCGAAAAGTGGTTTTTCAACACTAACACAAGTGCTAAAAGTGGTTTTTCCACACTAATGCAAGTGCAAAAGTGGTTTCCTGCACCAACACAAGTGCGAAAAGTGGTTTTTCAACACTAACACAAGTGCGAAAAGTGGTTTTTCAACACTATCACAAGTGCAAAAAGTGTTTTTTCCACACTAATACAAGTGCAAAAGTGGTTTCCTGCACCAACACAGGTGTGAAAAGTGGTTTCCTTCACTAACACATGTGCGAAAAGTGGGTTTCCCACATTAACACAAGTGCGAAAAGTGGTTTCCTTCACCAACACCAGTGCGAAAAGTGGTTTTTCAACACTAACACAAGTGCGAAAAGTGGTTTTCCACACTAATACAAGTGCAAAAGTGGTTTCCTGCACCAACACAAGTGCGAAAAGTGGTTTTTCAACACTAACACAAGTGCGAAAAGTGGTTTTTCAACACTAACACAAGTGCGAAAAGTGGTTTTTCCACACTAATACAAGTGCAAAAGTGGTTTCCTGCACCAACACAAGTGCGAAATGTGGTTTTTCAACACTAACACAAGTGCAAAAAGTGGTTTTTCAACACTATCACAAGTGCAAAAAGTGTTTTGTCCACACTAATACAAGTGCAAAAGTGGTTTCCTGCACCAACACAAGTGCGAAAAGTGGTTTTTCAACACTAACGCAAGTGCGAAAAGTGTTTTTTCAACACTATCACAAGTGCAAAAAGTGTTTTTTCCACACTAATACAAGTGCAAAAGTGGTTTCCTGCACCAAAACAAGTGCGAAAAGTGGTTTTCAACACTAACACAAGTGCGAAAATTGGTTTTTCATCACTATCACAAGTGCAAAAAGTGTTTTTTCCACACTAATACAAGCGTAAAATTGGTTTCCTGCACCAACACAAGTCGGAAAAGTGGATTTTCAACACTAACACAAGTGCAAAAGTGGTTTCCTGCACCAACACAAGTGCGAAAAGTGGTTTCCTTCACCAACACCAGTGCGAAAAGTGGTTTTTCAACACTAACACAAGCGCGAAAAGTGGTTTTTCCACACTAATACAAGTGCAAAAGTGGTTTCCTGCACCAACACAAGTGCGAAAAGTGTTTTTTCAACACTAACACAAGTGCGAAAAGTGGTTTTTCCACACTAATACAAGTGCAAAAGTGGTTTCCTGCACCAACACAAGTGCGAAAAGTGGTTTTTCAACACTAACACAAGTGCGAAAAGTGGTTTTTCAACACTAACACAAGTGCGAAAAGTGGTTTTTCCACACTAATACAAGTGCAAAAGTGGTTTCCTGCACCAACACAAGTGCGAAATGTGGTTTTTCAACACTAACACAAGTGCAAAAAGTGGTTTTTCAACACTATCACAAGTGCAAAAAGTGTTTTGTCCACACTAATACAAGTGCAAAAGTGGTTTCCTGCACCAACACAGGTGCGAAAAGTGGTTTTTCAACACTAACGCAAGTGCGAAAAGTGGTTTTTCAACACTATCACAAGTGCAAAAAGTGTTTTTTCCACACTAATACAAGTGCAAAAGTGGTTTCCTGCACCAAAACAAGTGCGAAAAGTGGTTTTTCAACACTAACACAAGTGCGAAAAGTGGTTTTTCAACACTATCACAAGTGCAAAAAGTGTTTTTTCCACACTAATACAAGTGCAAAAGTGGTTTCCTGCACCAACACAAGTGCGAAAAGTGGTTTCCTTCACTAACACATGTGCGAAAAGTGCGTTTTCAACACTATCACAAGTGCGAAAAGTGGTTTTTCCACACTAATTCAAGTGCAAAAGTGGTTTCCTGCACCAACACAAGTGCGAAAAGTGGTTTTTCAACACTAACACGAGTGCGAAAAGTGGTTTTTCAACACTAACACAAGTGCGAAAAGTGGTTTCCTTCACTAACACATGTGCGAAAAGTGGGTTTTCAACACGAACACAAATGCGAAAAGTGGTTTTTCAAAACCAACACAAGTGCGAAAACTAGTTTTTCAACACTAACACAAGTGCGAAAAGTGGTTTCCTACACCAACACAAGTGGGAAAAGTGGATTTTCAACACTAACACAAGTGCGAAAAGTGGGTTTTCAACACGAACACAAGTGCGAAAAGTGGTTTCCTTCACTAACACAAGTGCGAAAAGTGGTTTTTCAAAACGAACACAAATGTGAAAAGTGGTTTCCTTCACCAACACCAGTGCGAAAAGTGGTTTTTCAACACTAACACAAGTGCGAAAAGTGGTTTTTCCACACTTATACATGTGCAAAAGTGGTTTCCTGCACCAACACAAGTGCGAAAAGTGGTTTTTCAACACTGTGCGAAAAGTGGTTTCCTTCACTAACACATGTGCGAAAAGTGGGTTTTCAACACTAACACGAGTGCGAAAAGTGGTTTTCTTCACTAACACATGTGCGAAAAGTGGGTTTTCAACACTAACACAAGTGCGAAAAGTGGTTTCCTTCACCAACACCAGTGCGAAAAGTGGTTTTTCAACACTAACACAAGTGCTAAAAGTGGTTTTTCCACACTAATGCAAGTGCAAAAGTGGTTTCCTGCACCAACACAAGTGCGAAAAGTGGTTTTTCAACACTAACACAAGTGCGAAAAGTGGTTTTTCAACACTATCACAAGTGCAAAAAGTGTTTTTTCCACACTAATACAAGTGCAAAAGTGGTTTCCTGCACCAACACAGGTGTGAAAAGTGGTTTCCTTCACTAACACATGTGCGAAAAGTGGGTTTCCCACATTAACACAAGTGCGAAAAGTGGTTTCCTTCACCAACACCAGTGCGAAAAGTGGTTTTTCAACACTAACACAAGTGCGAAAAGTGGTTTTCCACACTAATACAAGTGCAAAAGTGGTTTCCTGCACCAACACAAGTGCGAAAAGTGGTTTTTCAACACTAACACAAGTGCGAAAAGTGGTTTTTCAACACTAACACAAGTGCGAAAAGTGGTTTTTCCACACTAATACAAGTGCAAAAGTGGTTTCCTGCACCAACACAAGTGCGAAATGTGGTTTTTCAACACTAACACAAGTGCAAAAAGTGGTTTTTCAACACTATCACAAGTGCAAAAAGTGTTTTGTCCACACTAATACAAGTGCAAAAGTGGTTTCCTGCACCAACACAAGTGCGAAAAGTGGTTTTTCAACACTAACGCAAGTGCGAAAAGTGTTTTTTCAACACTATCACAAGTGCAAAAAGTGTTTTTTCCACACTAATACAAGTGCAAAAGTGGTTTCCTGCACCAAAACAAGTGCGAAAAGTGGTTTTCAACACTAACACAAGTGCGAAAAGTGGTTTTCCCACACTAATACAAGTGCAAAAGTGGTTTCCTGCACCAACACAAGTGCGAAATGTGGTTTTTCAACACTAACACAAGTGCAAAAAGTGGTTTTTCAACACTATCACAAGTGCAAAAAGTGTTTTGTCCACACTAATACAAGTGCAAAAGTGGTTTCCTGCACCAACACAAGTGCGAAAAGTGGTTTTTCAACACTAACGCAAGTGCGAAAAGTGGTTTTTCAACACTATCACAAGTGCAAAAAGTGTTTTTTCCACACTAATACAAGTGCAAAAGTGGTTTCCTGCACCAAAACAAGTGCGAAAAGTGGTTTTTCAACACTAACACAAGTGCGAAAAGTGGTTTTTCAACACTATCACAAGTGCAAAAAGTGTTTTTTTCACACTAATACAAGTGCGAAAAGTGGTTTCCTTCACTAACACATGTGCGAAAAGTGGGTTTTCAACACTATCACAAGTGCGAAAAGTGGTTTTTCCACACTAATTCAAGTGCAAAAGTGGTTTCCTGCACCAACACAAGTGCGAAAAGTGGTTTTTCAACACTAACACGAGTGCGAAAAGTGGTTTCCTTCACTAACACAAGTGCGAAAAGTGGTTTTTCAAAACGAACACAAATGCGAAAAGTGGTTTTTCAACACCAACACAAGTGCGAAAACTAGTTTTTCAACACTAACACAAGTGCGAAAAGTGGTTTCCTACACCAACACAAGTGGGAAAAGTGGATTTTCAACACTAAGACAAGTGCGAAAAGTGGGTTTTCAACACTAACACAAGTGCGAAAAGTGGTTTCCTTCACTAACACAAGTGCGAAAAGTGGTTTTTCAAAACGAACACAAGTGTGAAAAGTGGTTTCCTTCACCAACACCAGTGCGAAAAGTGGTTTTTCAACACTAACACAAGTGCGAAAAGTGGTTTTTCCACACTTATACATGTGCAAAAGTGGTTTCCTGCACCAACACAAGTGCGAAAAGTGGTTTTTCAACACTGTGCGAAAAGTGGTTTCCTTCACTAACAAATGTGCGAAAAGTGGGTTTTCAACACTAACACAAGTGCGAAAAGTGGTTTCCTTCACTAACACATGTGCGAAAAGTGGGTTTTCAACACTAACACAAGTGCGAAAAGTGGTTTCCTTCACCAACACCAGTGCGAAAATTGGTTTTTCAACACTAACACAAGTGCTAAAAGTGGTTTTTTCCACACTAATGCAAGTGCAAAAGTGGTTTCCTGCACCAACACAAGTGCGAAAAGTGGTTTTTCAACACTAACACAAGTGCGAAAAGTGGTTTTTCAACACTATCACAAGTGCAAAAAGTGTTTTTTCCACACTAATACAAGTGCAAAAGTGGTTTCCTGCACCAACACAAGTGCGAAAAGTGGTTTTTCAACACTAAGACAAGTGCGAAAAGTGGTTTTTCAACACTATCACAAGTGCAAAAAGTGTTTTTTCCACACTAATACAAGTGCAAAAGTGGTTTCCTGCACCAACACAGGTGTGAAAAGTGGTTTCCTTCACTAACACATGTGCGAAAAGTGGGTTTTCCACATTAACACAAGTGCGAAAAGTGGTTTCCTGCACCAACACAAGTGCGAAAAGTGGTTTTTCAACACTAACACAAGTGCGAAAAGTGGTTTTTCAACACTAACACAAGTGCGAAAAGTGTTTTGTCCACACTAATACAAGTGCAAAAGTGGTTTCCTGCACCAACACAAGTGCGAAAAGTGGTTTTTCAACACTAACGCAAGTGCGAAAAGTGTTTTTTCAACACTATCACAAGTGCAAAAAGTGTTTTTTCCACACTAATACAAGTGCAAAAGTGGTTTCCTGCACCAAAACAAGTGCGAAAAGTGGTTTTTCAACACTAACACAAGTGCGAAAAGTGGTTTTTCATCACTATCACAAGTGCAAAAAGTGTTTTTTCCACACTAATACAAGCGTAAAAGTGGTTTCCTGCACCAACACAAGTGCGAAAAGTGGGTTTTCAACACTAACACAAGTGCGAAAAGTGGTTTCCTTCACTAACACATGTGCGAAAAGTGTGTTTTCAACACTAACACAAGTGCGAAAAGTGGTTTCCTTCACCAACACCAGTGCGAAAAGTGGTTTTTCAACACTAACACAAGTGCGAAAAGTGGTTTTTCCACACTAATGCAAGTGCAAAAGTGGTTTCCTGCTCCATCACAAGTGCGAAAAGTGGTTTTTCAACACTAACACAAGTGCGAAAAGTGGTTTTTAAACACTATCACAAGTGCAAAAAGTGTTTTTTCCACACTAATACAAGTGCAAAAGTGGTTTCCTTCACCAACACCAGTGCGAAAAGTGGTTTTTCAACACTAACACAAGTGCGAAAAGTGGTTTTTCCACACTAATACAAGTGCAAAAGTGGTTTCCTGCACCAACACAAGTGCGAAAAGTGGTTTTTCAACACTAATACAAGTGCGAAAAGTGGTTTCCTTCACTAACACATGTGCGAAAAGTGGGTTTTCAACTCTAACACAAGTGCGAAAAGTGGTTTCCTTCACCAACACCAGTGCGAAAAGTTGTTTTTCAACACTAACACAAGTGCGAAAAGTGGTTTTTCCACACTAATACAAGTGCAAAAGTGGTTTCCTGCACCAACACAAGTGCGAAATGTGGTTTCCTTCACTAACACGTGCGAAAAGTGGGTTTTCAACACTAACACAAGTGCGAAAAGTGGTTTCCTTCACCAACAGCAGTGCGAAAAGTGGTTTTTCAACACTAACACAAGTGCGAAAAGTGGTTTTTCAACACTAACACAAGTGCGAAAAGTTGTTTTTCAACACTATCACAAGTGCAAAAAGTGTTTTTTCCACACTAATACAAGTGCAAAAGTGGTTTCCTGCACCAACACAAGTGCGAAAAGTGGTTTCCTTCACTAACACATGTGTGAAAAGTGGGTTTTCAACACTAACACAAGTGCGAAAAGAGGTTTCCTGCACCAACACTAGTGCGAAAAGTGGTTTTTCAACACTAACACAAGTGCGAAAAGTGGTTTTTCAACACTAACACAAGTGCGAAAGTGGTTTTTCCACACTAATACAAGTGCAAAAGTGGTTTCCTGCACCAACACAAGTGCGAAAAGTGGTTTTTCAACACTAACACAAGTGCGAAAAGTGGTTTTTCAACACTATCACAAGTGCAAAAAGTGTTTTTTCCACACTAATACAAGTGCAAAAGTGGTTTCCTGCACCAACACAAGTGCGAAAAGTGGTTTCCTTCACCAACACCAGTGCGAAAAGTGGTTTTTCAACACTAACACAAGCGCGAAAAGTGGTTTTTCCACACTAATACAAGTGCAAAAGTGGTTTCCTGCACCAACACAAGTGCGAAAAGTGTTTTTTCAACACTAACACAAGTGCGAAAAGTGGTTTTTCCACACTAATACAAGTGCAAAAGTGGTTTCCTGCACCAACACAAGTGCGAAAAGTGGTTTTTCAACACTAACACAAGTGCGAAAAGTGGTTTTTCAACACTAACACAAGTGCGAAAAGTGGTTTTTCCACACTAATACAAGTGCAAAAGTGGTTTCCTGCACCAACACAAGTGCGAAATGTGGTTTTTCAACACTAACACAAGTGCAAAAAGTGGTTTTTCAACACTATCACAAGTGCAAAAAGTGTTTTGTCCACACTAATACAAGTGCAAAAGTGGTTTCCTGCACCAACACAAGTGCGAAAAGTGGTTTTTCAACACTAACGCAAGTGCGAAAAGTGGTTTTTCAACACTATCACAAGTGCAAAAAATGTTTTTTCCACACTAATACAAGTGCAAAAGTGGTTTCCTGCACCAAAACAAGTGCGAAAAGTGGTTTTTCAACACTAACACAAGTGCGAAAAGTGGTTTTTCAACACTATCACAAGTGCAAAAAGTGTTTTTTCCACACTAATACAAGTGCAAAAGTGGTTTCCTGCACCAACACAAGTGCGAAAAGTGGTTTCCTTCACTAACACATGTGCGAAAAGTGCGTTTTCAACACTATCACAAGTGCGAAAAGTGGTTTTTCCACACTAATTCAAGTGCAAAAGTGGTTTCCTGCACCAACACAAGTGCGAAAAGTGGTTTTTCAACACTAACACGAGTGCGAAAAGTGGTTTTTCAACACTAACACAAGTGCGAAAAGTGGTTTCCTTCACTAACACATGTGCGAAAAGTGGGTTTTCAACACGAACACAAATGCGAAAAGTGGTTTTTCAAAACCAACAGAAGTGCGAAAACTAGTTTTTCAACACTAACACAAGTGCGAAAAGTGGTTTCCTACACCAACACAAGTGGGAAAAGTGGATTTTCAACACTAACACAAGTGCGAAAAGTGGGTTTTCAACACGAACACAAGTGCGAAAAGTGGTTTCCTTCACTAACACAAGTGCGAAAAGTGGTTTTTCAAAACGAACACAAATGTGAAAAGTGGTTTCCTTCACCAACACCAGTGCGAAAAGTGGTTTTTCAACACTAACACAAGTGCGAAAAGTGGTTTTTCCACACTTATACATGTGCAAAAGTGGTTTCCTGCACCAACACAAGTGCGAAAAGTGGTTTTTCAACACCGTGCGAAAAGTGGTTTCCTTCACTAACACATGTGCGAAAAGTGGGTTTTCAACACTAACACGAGTGCGAAAAGTGGTTTTCTTCACTAACACATGTGCGAAAAGTGGGTTTTCAACACTAACACAAGTGCGAAAAGTGGTTTCCTTCACCAACACCAGTGCGAAAAGTGGTTTTTCAACACTAACACAAGTGCTAAAAGTGGTTTTTCCACACTAATGCAAGTGCAAAAGTGGTTTCCTGCACCAACACAAGTGCGAAAAGTGGTTTTTCAACACTAACACAAGTGCGAAAAGTGGTTTTTCAACACTATCACAAGTGCAAAAAGTGTTTTTTCCACACTAATACAAGTGCAAAAGTGGTTTCCTGCACCAACACAGGTGTGAAAAGTGGTTTCCTTCACTAACACATGTGCGAAAAGTGGGTTTCCCACATTAACACAAGTGCGAAAAGTGGTTTCCTTCACCAACACCAGTGCGAAAAGTGGTTTTTCAACACTAACACAAGTGCGAAAAGTGGTTTTCCACACTAATACAAGTGCAAAAGTGGTTTCCTGCACCAACACAAGTGCGAAAAGTGGTTTTTCAACACTAACACAAGTGCGAAAAGTGGTTTTTCAACACTAACACAAGTGCGAAAAGTGGTTTTTCCACACTAATACAAGTGCAAAAGTGGTTTCCTGCACCAACACAAGTGCGAAATGTGGTTTTTCAACACTAACACAAGTGCAAAAAGTGGTTTTTCAACACTATCACAAGTGCAAAAAGTGTTTTGTCCACACTAATACAAGTGCAAAAGTGGTTTCCTGCACCAACACAAGTGCGAAAAGTGGTTTTTCAACACTAACGCAAGTGCGAAAAGTGTTTTTTCAACACTAACACAAGTGCGAAAATTGGTTTTTCATCACTATCACAAGTGCAAAAAGTGTTTTTTCCACACTAATACAAGCGTAAAATTGGTTTCCTGCACCAACACAAGTCGGAAAAGTGGATTTTCAACACTAACACAAGTGCGAAAAGTGGTTTTTCAAAACTAACACAAGTGCGAAAAGTGGTTTCCTTCACCAACACCAGTGCGAAAAGTGGATTTTCAACACTAACACAAGTGCGAAAAGTGGTTTTTCCACACTTATACAAGTGCAAAAGTGGTTTCCTGCACCAACACAAGTGCGAAAAGTGGTTTTACAACACTGTGCGAAAAGTGGTTTCCTTCACTAACACATGTGCGAAAAGTGGGTTTTCAACACTAACACAAGTGCGAAAAGTGGTTTCCTTCACTAACACATGTGCAAAAAGTGGGTTTTCAACACTAACACAAGTGCGAAAAGTGGTTTCCTTCACTAACACATGTGCGAAATGTGGTTTTTCAACACTAACACAAGTGCAAAAAGTGGTTTTTCAACACTATCACAAGTGCAAAAGTGGTTTCCTGCACCAACACAAGTGCGAAATGTGGTTTTTCAACACTAACACAAGTGCAAAAAGTGGTTTTTCAACACTATCACAAGTGCAAAAAGTGTTTTGTCCACACTAATACAAGTGCAAAAGTGGTTTCCTGCACCAACACAAGTGCGAAAAGTGGTTTTTCAACACTAACGCAAGTGCGAAAAGTGGTTTTTCAACACTATCACAAGTGCAAAAAGTGTTTTTTCCACACTAATACAAGTGCAAAAGTGGTTTCCTGCACCAACACAAGTGTGAAAAGTGGTTTCCTTCACTAACACATGTGCGAAAAGTGGGTTTTCCACATTAACACAAGTGCGAAAAGTGGTTTCCTTCACCAACACCAGTGCGAAAAGTGGTTTTTCAACACTAACACAAGTGCGAAAAGTGGTTTTTCCACACTAATACAAGTGCAAAACTGGTTTCCTGCACCAACACAAGTGCGAAAAGTGGTTTTTCAACACTAACACAAGTGCGAAAAGTGGTTTCCTTCACCAACACCAGTGCGAAAATTGGTTTTTCAACACTAACACAAGTGCTAAAAGTGGTTTTTTCCACACTAATGCAAGTGCAAAAGTGGTTTCCTGCACCAACACAAGTACGAAAAGTGGTTTTTCAACACTAACACAAGTGCGAAAAGTGGTTTTTCAACACTATCACAAGTGCAAAAAGTGTTTTTTCCACACTAATACAAGTGCAAAAGTGGTTTCCTGCACCAACACAAGTGCGAAAAGTGGTTTTTCAACACTAAGACAAGTGCGAAAAGTGGTTTTTCAACACTATCACAAGTGCAAAAAGTGTTTTTTCCACACTAATACAAGTGCAAAAGTGGTTTCCTGCACCAACACAGGTGTGAAAAGTGGTTTCCTTCACTAACACATGTGCGAAAAGTGGGTTTTCCACATTAACACAAGTGCGAAAAGTGGTTTCCTGCACCAACACAAGTGCGAAAAGTGGTTTTTCAACACTAACACAAGTGCGAAAAGTGGTTTTTCAACACTAACACAAGTGCGAAAAGTGTTTTGTCCACACTAATACAAGTGCAAAAGTGGTTTCCTGCACCAACACAAGTGCGAAAAGTGGTTTTTCAACACTAACGCAAGTGCGAAAAGTGTTTTTTCAACACTATCACAAGTGCAAAAAGTGTTTTTTCCACACTAATACAAGTGCAAAAGTGGTTTCCTGCACCAAAACAAGTGCGAAAAGTGGTTTTTCAACACTAACACAAGTGCGAAAAGTGGTTTTTCATCACTATCACAAGTGCAAAAAGTGTTTTTTCCACACTAATACAAGCGTAAAAGTGGTTTCCTGCACCAACACAAGTGCGAAAAGTGGGTTTTCAACACTAACACAAGTGCGAAAAGTGGTTTCCTTCACTAACACATGTGCGAAAAGTGTGTTTTCAACACTAACACAAGTGCGAAAAGTGGTTTCCTTCACCAACACCAGTGCGAAAAGTGGTTTTTCAACACTAACACAAGTGCGAAAAGTGGTTTTTCCACACTAATGCAAGTGCAAAAGTGGTTTCCTGCTCCATCACAAGTGCGAAAAGTGGTTTTTCAACACTAACACAAGTGCGAAAAGTGGTTTTTAAACACTATCACAAGTGCAAAAAGTGTTTTTTCCACACTAATACAAGTGCAAAAGTGGTTTCCTTCACCAACACCAGTGCGAAAAGTGGTTTTTCAACACTAACACAAGTGCGAAAAGTGGTTTTTCCACACTAATACAAGTGCAAAAGTGGTTTCCTGCACCAACACAAGTGCGAAAAGTGGTTTTTCAACACTAATACAAGTGCGAAAAGTGGTTTCCTTCACTAACACATGTGCGAAAAGTGGGTTTTCAACTCTAACACAAGTGCGAAAAGTGGTTTCCTTCACCAACACCAGTGCGAAAAGTTGTTTTTCAACACTAACACAAGTGCGAAAAGTGGTTTTTCCACACTAATACAAGTGCAAAAGTGGTTTCCTGCACCAACACAAGTGCGAAATGTGGTTTCCTTCACTAACACGTGCGAAAAGTGGGTTTTCAACACTAACACAAGTGCGAAAAGTGGTTTCCTTCACCAACAGCAGTGCGAAAAGTGGTTTTTCAACACTAACACAAGTGCGAAAAGTGGTTTTTCAACACTAACACAAGTGCGAAAAGTTGTTTTTCAACACTATCACAAGTGCAAAAAGTGTTTTTTCCACACTAATACAAGTGCAAAAGTGGTTTCCTGCACCAACACAAGTGCGAAAAGTGGTTTCCTTCACTAACACATGTGTGAAAAGTGGGTTTTCAACACTAACACAAGTGCGAAAAGAGGTTTCCTGCACCAACACCAGTGCGAAAAGTGGTTTTTCAACACTAACACAAGTGCGAAAAGTGGTTTTTCAACACTAACACAAGTGCGAAAGTGGTTTTTCCACACTAATACAAGTGCAAAAGTGGTTTCCTGCACCAACACAAGTGCGAAAAGTGGTTTTTCAACACTAACACAAGTGCGAAAAGTGGTTTTTCAACACTATCACAAGTGCAAAAAGTGTTTTTTCCACACTAATACAAGTGCAAAAGTGGTTTCCTGCACCAACACAAGTGCGAGAAGTGGTTTCCTTCACTAACACATGTGCGAAAAGTGGGTTTTCAACACTAACACAAGTGCGAAAAGTGGTTTCCTTCACCAACACCAGTGCGAAAAGTGGTTTTTCAACACTAACACAAGCGCGAAAAGTGGTTTTTCCACACTAATACAAGTGCAAAAGTGGTTTCCTGCACCAACACAAGTGCGAAAAGTGTTTTTTCAACACTAACACAAGTGCGAAAAGTGGTTTTTCCACACTAATACAAGTGCAAAAGTGGTTTCCTGCACCAACACAAGTGCGAAAAGTGGTTTTTCAACACTAACACAAGTGCGAAAAGTGGTTTTTCAACACTAACACAAGTGCGAAAAGTGGTTTTTCCACACTAATACAAGTGCAAAAGTGGTTTCCTGCACCAACACAAGTGCGAAATGTGGTTTTTCAACACTAACACAAGTGCAAAAAGTGGTTTTTCAACACTATCACAAGTGCAAAAAGTGTTTTGTCCACACTAATACAAGTGCAAAAGTGGTTTCCTGCACCAACACAAGTGCGAAAAGTGGTTTTTCAACACTAACGCAAGTGCGAAAAGTGGTTTTTCAACACTATCACAAGTGCAAAAAGTGTTTTTTCCACACTAATACAAGTGCAAAAGTGGTTTCCTGCACCAAAACAAGTGCGAAAAGTGGTTTTTCAACACTAACACAAGTGCGAAAAGTGGTTTTTCAACACTATCACAAGTGCAAAAAGTGTTTTTTCCACACTAATACAAGTGCAAAAGTGGTTTCCTGCACCAACACAAGTGCGAAAAGTGGTTTCCTTCACTAACACATGTGCGAAAAGTGCGTTTTCAACACTATCACAAGTGCGAAAAGTGGTTTTTCCACACTAATTCAAGTGCAAAAGTGGTTTCCTGCACCAACACAAGTGCGAAAAGTGGTTTTTCAACACTAACACGAGTGCGAAAAGTGGTTTTTCAACACTAACACAAGTGCGAAAAGTGGTTTCCTTCACTAACACATGTGCGAAAAGTGGGTTTTCAACACGAACACAAATGCGAAAAGTGGTTTTTCAAAACCAACACAAGTGCGAAAACTAGTTTTTCAACACTAACACAAGTGCGAAAAGTGGTTTCCTACACCAACACAAGTGGGAAAAGTGGATTTTCAACACTAACACAAGTGCGAAAAGTGGGTTTTCAACACGAACACAAGTGCGAAAAGTGGTTTCCTTCACTAACACAAGTGCGAAAAGTGGTTTTTCAAAACGAACACAAATGTGAAAAGTGGTTTCCTTCACCAACACCAGTGCGAAAAGTGGTTTTTCAACACTAACACAAGTGCGAAAAGTGGTTTTTCCACACTTATACATGTGCAAAAGTGGTTTCCTGCACCAACACAAGTGCGAAAAGTGGTTTTTCAACACTGTGCGAAAAGTGGTTTCCTTCACTAACACATGTGCGAAAAGTGGGTTTTCAACACTAACACGAGTGCGAAAAGTGGTTTTCTTCACTAACACATGTGCGAAAAGTGGGTTTTCAACACTAACACAAGTGCGAAAAGTGGTTTCCTTCACCAACACCAGTGCGAAAAGTGGTTTTTCAACACTAACACAAGTGCTAAAAGTGGTTTTTCCACACTAATGCAAGTGCAAAAGTGGTTTCCTGCACCAACACAAGTGTGAAAAGTGGTTTTTCAACACTAACACAAGTGCGAAAAGTGGTTTTTCAACACTATCACAAGTGCAAAAAGTGTTTTTTCCACACTAATACAAGTGCAAAAGTGGTTTCCTGCACCAACACAGGTGTGAAAAGTGGTTTCCTTCACTAACACATGTGCGAAAAGTGGGTTTTCCACATTAACACAAGTGCGAAAAGTGGTTTCCTTCACCAACACCAGTGCGAAAAGTGGTTTTTCAACACTAACACAAGTGCGAAAAGTGGTTTTCCACACTAATACAAGTGCAAAAGTGGTTTCCTGCACCAACACAAGTGCGAAAAGTGGTTTTTCAACACTAACACAAGTGCGAAAAGTGGTTTTTCAACACTAACACAAGTGCGAAAAGTGGTTTTTCCACACTAATACAAGTGCAAAAGTGGTTTCCTGCACCAACACAAGTGCGAAATGTGGTTTTTCAACACTAACACAAGTGCAAAAAGTGGTTTTTCAACACTATCACAAGTGCAAAAAGTGTTTTGTCCACACTAATACAAGTGCAAAAGTGGTTTCCTGCACCAACACAAGTGCGAAAAGTGGTTTTTCAACACTAACGCAAGTGCGAAAAGTGTTTTTTCAACACTATCACAAGTGCAAAAAGTGTTTTTTCCACACTAATACAAGTGCAAAAGTGGTTTCCTGCACCAAAACAAGTGCGAAAAGTGGTTTTCAACACTAACACAAGTGCGAAAAGTGGTTTTTCATCACTATCACAAGTGCAAAAAGTGTTTTTTCCACACTAATACAAGCGTAAAATTGGTTTCCTGCACCAACACAAGTCGGAAAAGTGGATTTTCAACACTAACACAAGTGCGAAAAGTGGTTTTTCAAAACTAACACAAGTGCGAAAAGTGGTTTCCTTCACCAACACCAGTGCGAAAAGTGGATTTTCAACACTAACACAAGTGCGAAAAGTGGTTTTTCCACACTTATACAAGTGCAAAAGTGGTTTCCTGCACCAACACAAGTGCGAAAAGTGGTTTTACAACACTGTACGAAAAGTGGTTTCCTTCACTAACACATGTGCGAAAAGTGGGTTTTCAACACTAACACAAGTGCGAAAAGTGGTTTCCTTCACTAACACATGTGCAAAAAGTGGGTTTTCAACACTAACACAAGTGCGAAAAGTGGTTTCCTTCACTAACACATGTGCGAAATGTGGTTTTTCAACACTAACACAAGTGCAAAAAGTGGTTTTTCAACACTATCACAAGTGCAAAAGTGGTTTCCTGCACCAACACAAGTGCGAAATGTGGTTTTTCAACACTAACACAAGTGCAAAAAGTGGTTTTTCAACACTATCACAAGTGCAAAAAGTGTTTTGTCCACACTAATACAAGTGCAAAAGTGGTTTCCTGCACCAACACAAGTGCGAAAAGTGGTTTTTCAACACTAACGCAAGTGCGAAAAGTGGTTTTTCAACACTATCACAAGTGCAAAAAGTGTTTTTTCCACACTAATACAAGTGCAAAAGTGGTTTCCTGCACCTACACAAGTGTGAAAAGTGGTTTCCTTCACTAACACATGTGCGAAAAGTGGGTTTTCCACATTAACACAAGTGCGAAAAGTGGTTTCCTTCACCAACACCAGTGCGAAAAGTGGTTTTTCAACACTAACACAAGTGCGAAAAGTGGTTTTTCCACACTAATACAAGTGCAAAACTGGTTTCCTGCACCAACACAAGTGCGAAAAGTGGTTTTTCAACACTAACACAAGTGCGAAAAGTGGTTTTTCAACACTAATACAAGTGCGAAAAGTGGTTTTTCCACACTAATACAAGTGCAAAAGTGGTTTCCTGCACCAACACAAGTGCGAAATGTGGTTTTTCAACACTAACACAAGTGCAAAAAGTGGTTTTTCAACACTATCACAAGTGCAAAAAGTGTTTTGTCCACACTAATACAAGTGCAAAAGTGGTTTCCTGCACCAACACAAGTGCGAAAAGTGGTTTTTCAACACTAACGCAAGTGCGAAAAGTGGTTTTTCAACACTATCACAAGTGCAAAAAGTGTTTTTTCCACACTAATACAAGTGCAAAAGTGGTTTCCTGCACCAAAACAAGTGCGAAAAGTGGTTTTTCAACACTAACACAAGTGCGAAAAGTGGTTTTTCAACACTATCACAAGTGCAAAAAGTGTTTTTTCCACACTAATACAAGTGCGAAAAGTGGTTTCCTTCACTAACACATGTGCGAAAAGTGGGTTTTCAACACTATCACAAGTGCGAAAAGTGGTTTTTCCACACTAATTCAAGTGCAAAAGTGGTTTCCTGCACCAACACAAGTGCGAAAAGTGGTTTTTCAACACTAACACGAGTGCGAAAAGTGGTTTTTCAACACTAACACAAGTGCGAAAAGTGGTTTCCTTCACTAACACATGTGCGAAAAGTGGGTTTTCAACACGAACACAAATGCGAAAAGTGGTTTTTCAACACCAACACAAGTGCGAAAACTAGTTTTTCAACACTAACACAAGTGCGAAAAGTGGTTTCCTACACCAACACAAGTGGGAAAAGTGGATTTTCAACACTAAGACAAGTGCGAAAAGTGGGTTTTCAACACTAACACAAGTGCGAAAAGTGGTTTCCTTCACTAACACAAGTGCGAAAAGTGGTTTTTCAAAACGAACACAAGTGTGAAAAGTGGTTTCCTTCACCAACACCAGTGCGAAAAGTGGTTTTTCAACACTAACACAAGTGCGAAAAGTGGTTTTTCCACACTTATACATGTGCAAAAGTGGTTTCCTGCACCAACACAAGTGCGAAAAGTGGTTTTTCAACACTGTGCGAAAAGTGGTTTCCTTCACTAACACATGTGCGAAAAGTGGGTTTTCAACACTAACACAAGTGCGAAAAGTGGTTTCCTTCACTAACACATGTGCGAAAAGTGTTTTTTCAACACTAACACAAGTGCGAAAAGTGGTTTTCCACACTAATACAAGTGCAAAAGTGGTTTCCTGCACCAACACAAGTGCGAAAAGTGGTTTTTCAACACTAACACAAGTGCGAAAAGTGGTTTTTCAACACTAACACAAGTGCGAAAAGTGGTTTTTCCACACTAATACAAGTGCAAAAGTGGTTTCCTGCACCAACACAAGTGCGAAATGTGGTTTTTCAACACTAACACAAGTGCAAAAAGTGGTTTTTCAACACTATCACAAGTGCAAAAAGTGTTTTGTCCACACTAATACAAGTGCAAAAGTGGTTTCCTGCACCAACACAAGTGCGAAAAGTGGTTTTTCAACACTAACGCAAGTGCGAAAAGTGGTTTTTCAACACTATCACAAGTGCAAAAAGTGTTTTTTCCACACTAATACAAGTGCAAAAGTGGTTTCCTGCACCAAAACAAGTGCGAAAAGTGGTTTTTCAACACTAACACAAGTGCGAAAAGTGGTTTTTCAACACTATCACAAGTGCAAAAAGTGTTTTTTCCACACTAATACAAGTGCAAAAGTGGTTTCCTGCACCAACACAAGTGCGAAAAGTGGTTTCCTTCACTAACACATGTGCGAAAAGTGCGTTTTCAACACTATCACAAGTGCGAAAAGTGGTTTTTCCACACTAATTCAAGTGCAAAAGTGGTTTCCTGCACCAACACAAGTGCGAAAAGTGGTTTTTCAACACTAACACGAGTGCGAAAAGTGGTTTTTCAACACTAACACAAGTGCGAAAAGTGGTTTCCTTCACTAACACATGTGCGAAAAGTGGGTTTTCAACACGAACACAAATGCGAAAAGTGGTTTTTCAAAACCAACACAAGTGCGAAAACTAGTTTTTCAACACTAACACAAGTGCGAAAAGTGGTTTCCTACACCAACACAAGTGGGAAAAGTGGATTTTCAACACTAACACAAGTGCGAAAAGTGGGTTTTCAACACGAACACAAGTGCGAAAAGTGGTTTCCTTCACTAACACAAGTGCGAAAAGTGGTTTTTCAAAACGAACACAAATGTGAAAAGTGGTTTCCTTCACCAACACCAGTGCGAAAAGTGGTTTTTCAACACTAACAC
>NC_136269.1:112885295-112886702 GCF_964187855.1 Myxine glutinosa | reverse complement strand
GTGCAAAAAGTGTTTTTTCCACACTAATACAAGTGCAAAAGTGGTTTCCTGCACCAACACAAGTGCGAAAAGTGGTTTTTCAACACTAACACAAGTGCGAAAAGTGGTTTTTCAACACTAACACAAGTGCAAAAAGTGGTTTTTCCACACTAATACAAGTGCAAAAGTGGTTTCCTGCACCAACACAAGTGCGAAATGTGGTTTTTCAACACTAACACAAGTGCGAAAAGTGGTTTTTCAACACTATCACAAGTGCAAAAAGTGTTTTTTTCCACACTAATACAAGTGCAAAAGTGGTTTCCTGCACCAACACAAGTGCGAAAAGTGGTTTTTCAACACTAACACAAGTGCGAAAAGTGGTTTTTCAACACGAACACAAGTGCGAAAAGTGTTTTTTCCACATTAATACAAGTGCAAAAGTGGTTTCCTGCACCAACACAAGTGCGAAAAGTGGTTTTTCAACACTAACACAAGTGCGAAAAGTGGTTTTTCAACACTAACACAAGTGTGAAAAGTGGTTTTTCCACACTAATACAAGTGCAAAAGTGGTTTCCTGCACCAACACAAGTGCGAAATGTGGTTTTTCAACACTAACACAAGTGCGAAAAGTGGTTTTTCAACACTATCACAAGTGCAAAAAGTGTTTTTGCCACACTAATACAAGTGCAAAAGTGGTTTCCTGTACCAACACAAGTGCGAAAAGTGGTTTTTCAACACTAACACAAGTGCGAAAAGTGGTTTTTCAACACTAACACAAGTGCGAAAAGTGGTTTTCCACACTAATACAAGTACAAAAGTGGTTTCCTGCACCAACACAAGTGCGAAAAGTGGTTTTTCAACACTAACACAAGTGCGAAAAGTGGTTTTTCAACACTATCACAAGTGCAAAAAGTGTTTTTTCCACACTAATACAAGTGCAAAATTGGTTTCCTGCACCAACACAAGTGCGAAAAGTGGTTTTTCAACACTAACACAAGTGCAAAAAGTGTTTTTTCCACACTAATACAAGTGCAAAAGTGGTTTCCTGCACCAACACAAGTGCGAAAAGTGGTTTTTCAACACTAACACAAGTTCAAAAAGTGGTTTTTCAACACTATCACAAGTGCAAAAAGTGTTTTTTCCACACTAATACAAGTGCAAAAGTGGTTTCCTGCACCAACTTTAGTGCGAAAAGTGGTTTTACAACACTAACACAAGTGCGAAAAGTGGTTTTTCTACACTAATACAAGTGCGAAAAGTGGTTTTCCCACACTAATACAAGTGCAAAAGTGGTTTCCTGCACCAACACAAGTGCGAAAAGTGGTTTTTCAACACTAACACAAGTGCGAAAAGTGGTTTTACAACACTAACACAAGTGCGAAAAGTGGTTTTTCAACACTAACACAAGTGCGAAAAGTGGTTTTTCAA
>NC_136269.1:112770295-112882795 GCF_964187855.1 Myxine glutinosa | reverse complement strand
TTTATTTCTCCATTTTTGCTTCTCACCAGCCATGGCCCACTGTGGCGGCGAACGAAAATAGAGAAGAAAAAATGGTCCATGGGTACATAATAAGATGCATGCCCACTTTACCAACATGGTGTTCAACTTTGACCTGCTTTACTGAGTGCTTATCAGCAAGACAATAAAATAAGGTTTTACAGCCGAAAGTTGATAACCGTCTGTGTCGATGTGCACGTTTAACCCCACAAAGTTGAGGTTTCAAAGTAAAGGAAAGTTCATCATCGATCTACCAGTTTACGCTTTGATGGTCACATCACAGGAATATGGTTCGCCATGTCCAAACCACTCAAATAAATTATTTGAAATGACCTATCCTTGTGAAAGATGCTATATAATAGTGTTGTGGGAATGCCTTTTAGGCAGTAATGACAGTTATTTCAATAGCGCATGTTTAGCATAAGTGTGAGGAAAAAATAATATATGACAGGAAATGCGTCGTTATTCGTATAGCAAGCTTCTGTCAGCCTTCCCCACATTTGTGTTTAAAACTGCTTTCCCTTGAAACCTTTTTGACCTTTTATTCTCTTGTAATCTGTCCTGCATGTTCTTTATAAAGATTCACCAGGCTGTAAGCACAAGTTTTGGTGGGAAAAGCCACCACCACCACCAGACACGCACCATCGAACTAGGTGATAGGTCACGGCGGGTTGCCCCACTCATGAACTGGGCTCGCGGGCAAATAACATTACAGATTCAGGGGGGCTGAGACAATAAATGGGAGCGCCAAACCATGGGGCGGGGAAATGCTCCTGGACCCGATGAGGAAAGCTGCACACGATTTCCGTGCGTTTTTCCTCAGCACAAGACGCACACTACCTGCAGCACTCCCTCCTGCAACCAGAGCCACAACCACAAGTGTGCCCAGAACCTTCCTTCAAATTGTGCTGACTCGTGCATGAGAGCAGAAACTGTGTTCCCACTGGGTCATGTTTCACGTTGGGTCTTCATGTGTCAGTATTCCGGTCACAGTATTCCGGTCTTCTCCAATTCTCCCTGGTTTTTCTTCTTCATGGAATATCTGAGGGCTTAAGGTTTTAGATAAGATAAGGAGATACTGCTCGTACGGTGCTCAGGACTCGGAGGGGTTTGCTGTACAAATCGTTATTGCTTTTTTGTATTCCTACTAGTTCTGAGCAATAATCGTGATGCGACAATAATTCTGCTTTTGATTTGCTATCGCGATAACGATAATGGAAAATAGTTATCGCGATACTGCTGCACATGCGCAGTAGGTAAATCGCACCTTGAACCCGGATATTGATGGTGTATTGGCTGTGTTTAGCATTTAGTGTGTTTAGTTTCTCTCAAAAGATATACCCATATTAAATGCAACACTATAAAATAAAATAGGCTGATATAATATGGAATGTATATTCTATAAGATGTAATTTAAATAGTATATCATCTATATAATAATAGCGTAAGGACTCGACTTTGTTATCCCTTTTACGCCGCACCCAGTGACCCGATGCCCACGGCACTAATGCATTTACGATCTACGAACCGCGCTCTTTGTTTATCACGTACAGACATACTCGAAAAATCGGAATGAGCCGACGTTGGGGCCCAAAAGCATCCGATTAACTGCCGATACGACGCCATCTTACGACGCCATCGTATTGGCGTCTGCTGGGCGAAGGCGAAGCAAGCCGTCCGCTGATTGGACAGGCGAAGGCGAAAGCAAGCCGTCGACTGAGTGGACAATCCAGAGCATGCATTTGTGCCGGTGTTGGCGATCGTTGTTCATATACGCACTCTTCATTCTCATCTTTCTTCCTAACTCTTACTCGGACAAGCAAATCCCCTATGCCATCCATAATGGTACACTCTATCCATACATCACATCCTCCCTTCCGTGGATGTTCCATGGGTTTCGGCTAGTTTATCAATAAACGTCAAAACAGACAACCAACTACTCAAGACACCAAAAGTGCTTGCAGTTTCAAAATCGCCCATCGGTTTGAGTTTGCTGTGCCTGTGCATGAAGTTAAACACTGAAGGCAACATCAAGTCAAAGGTCGAGAATATGAGCAATGTCCGTGTTTGTGTTCATGTCGTTCTGCTCTCCTCTCACCATTCACGTTGAACGGAACGGAGCGAGAAAGGTGGTGTGGTGTGTTCCATTTATTTATTTATTTTCCCATTTTTGTCACGGCATGGGATTCCTTGCCATTTATTATTCACGAAGTTCCACATCAAAGACATTATTTGAAATATCTGAAGATAATCATATTTGACTTTGTTCACAAATGTCCCAATTAGCATGCAGCTTGCTCGGTGTGTTCTCTTAGTATGCTTGGTGTGTTCTGTTAACATGCTCTGTGTGTGCTGTTAACATGCTCTGTGTGTGCTGTTAACATGCTCTGTGTGTGCTGTTAACATGCTCTGTGTGTGCTATTAACATGCAGCTTGCTCTGTGTGTTTTGTTAGCATACTCTGTGTTCTGTTAACATGCTCTGTGTGTTCTGTTAGCATTGATCTGTGTTCTGTTAACATGCTCTGTGTGTTCTGTTAACATGCTCTGTGTGTTCTGTTAACATGCTCGGTGTGTTCTGTTAACATGCTCTGTGTGTTCTGTTAGCATGCAGCTTGCTCTGTGTGTTCTGTTAGCAAGCAGCTTGTTATCGCTTGCCAATCCAGATGTTCCGTATCAAGTGCTTTGCAAACTGCCCGTCCAGTCGCTCGGCAAATGGAGCAAAGCGATTTCGTCCAGGCAAAGAGGTTTGGCCAAAAAACAAATTGCAACAGAATTATGAAATAAAAATTATGAATACACATATAACTCTATGGCTATTCAGTTTGTTCTTATGATTTATGTGGATTGTTATTATATGCTACATGGTTCTCAAGGCGCTAATTACATTATTTATATTATCATGATATTATCGCAATAATCGTGATAATGAGGTCCATTATTGTGATATAGGGTTTTCCATTATAGCCCAGGCCTAATTCCTCCTCTTTTTGTCCCCCGCCGCACAGCGGAGCGAAAGGGGGACTATGGTTTGTCCGTCCGTCCGTGCATGCGGGCCTGCGTGCGTGCGGGCATGCATGCGTAAGCGAAGGGCCGCATTCGAATTTGGTGTGTGGGTGCAACCCACGTCAAAATCCAAGATGGCCGCCGCCATGTATGTCTGATGCCATGGATGTCTGAACCTTGTGAGCTGAATATCTTGAAAAATAAGCGAAGTACCAACTTCTAATCTGGTGTGTGGGTGTATCTAGGCATAAGGAAGAACGCTATTGAAAATTGGGTCGCCGCGTAAAAATTCAAGATGGCCGCCGCCATGTATGTCTGAACCTTGTGAGATGAATATCTTGAAAAATAAGCGAAGTACCAACTTCTAATTTGGTGTGTGGGTGTATCTCGGCATAAGGAAGAACGCTATTGAAAATTGGGTCGCCGCGTAAAAATTCAAGATGGCCGCCGCCATGTATGTCTGAACCTTGTGAGATGAATATCTTGAAAAATAAGCGAAGTACCAACTTCTAATCTGGTGTGTGGGTGTATCTAGGCATAAGGAAGAACGCTATTGAAAATTGGGTCGCCGCGTAAAAATTCAAGATGGCCGCCGCCATGTATGTCTGAACCTTGTGAGATGAATATCTTGAAAAATAAGCGAAGTACCAACTTCTAATTTGGTGTGTGGGTGTATCTCGGCATAAGGAAGAACGCTATTGAAAATTGGGTCGCCACGTCAAAATCCAAGATGGCCGCCGCCATGTATGTCTGAACCTTGTGAGATGAATATCTTGAAAAATAAGCAAAGTACCAACTTCTAATTTGGTGAGTGGGTGTATCTCGGCATAAGGAAGAACGCTTTTGAAAATTGGGTCGCCACGTCAAAATCCAAGATGGCCGCCACCATCAATATGTCTGAACATTGTGAGCGAAATATCTTGAAAAATAAGCGAAGTACCAACTTCTAATCTGGTGTTTGGGTGTATCTAGGCACAAGGAAGAACGCTATTGAAAATTGGGTCGCCACGTCAAAATCCAAGATGGCCGCCACCATGTATGTCTGAACCTTGTGAGCAGAATATCTTGAAAAATAAGCGAAGTACCAACTTCTAATCTGGTGTGTGGGTGTATCTAGGCATAAGGAAGAACGCTATTGAAAATTGGGTCGCCACGTCAAAATCCAAGATGGCCGCCTCCATGTATGTCTGAACCTTGTGAGCGAAATATCATATCATAGCATGTTTTCTGCGTCTTCCACTTTGTCAACTCACATCACTTCCCCGATGGGGGACCGAGGCGTAACGCTTGTTGCTTGTTTAATACACTTTCACAATTTCATTTGATCTCGGAGTGATTTGAGTTGTGTTTGATCATGAGCCACATGGGCTATCAATATCAGTTAAAGGATCGATTGGGTTTGTTGCGAATAGTGCCCAGTACAAAATGTACCTGCATCTGGGCGACCACCGCTCGGGTCGCTAATTTCGGTAACGGGATGCGTGGTATTCCCAGCACATCCCGCAACTGACTCGGGTGATCCACCTTATTATGGTAACGTGGCAAATAGGCCAGATACCCTGCTTGGAGAGCCCGAATCATTTGGCTGGCACGACCTCTCTGGCCCGGTTCGTCGGGATTTGGACCGGGCAACCGGATCGGGTCTAGAGACTACAACAATAGGATGTTGAACTCGCCTAAAAGAAAAATAAGACAAAAGTCATATGAAATTGTTTAAAAATTATTTTCATGTGATGTCATTATTAACAGGAAAATGATCGAGTTGTCAGACTATGTATTAATTAAGACAAATTATGCGTTTCTTGGTCTCTGATCTGCACCTGATGCACAATCATCTATGTAATGATCGTTAGAAACTCGCGTGTCCACTAGATGGAGATAAAGACCCAACGTCGTGAAATGTGACTCGGTCGTTCGTGTTCAAAACTTCGATAATTTCATACTTCACTTTACTCTTCCCACAGCCATTTATAGAGGGGTTTTCATTTGTACCTTCTCCACCATCTTATGGATGCTAAGGATCCCATGATGCTATGCCAAAGTGTTAGCCTTTGGGTGGTATCGCCATCAATCTATATAAATATTTTCAAGTGTTTGTGTTTTTGTTTGTGTGCTTGTTTGTTTGCTTGTTTGTTTGTGCTTTTGTTTGTGTGTTTTGTGTGTTTGTTTGTTTGTGTGTTTGTTTGTGTGTTTGTTTGTTTGTGCTTTTGTTTGTGTGTTTGTTTGTTTTGTGTGTTTGTGTTTTGTGTGTTTGTGTGTGTGTTTGTTTGTGCTTTTGTTTGTGTGTTTGTTTGTGTGTTTTGTGTGTTTTGTGTGTTTGTTTGTTTGTGTGTTTGCTTGTGTGTTTGTTTGTGTGTTTTGTGTGTTTGTTTGTTTGCTTGTTTGTTTGTGCTTTTGTTTGTGTGTTTTGTTTGTTTGTTTGTGCTTTTGTTTGTGTTTGTTTGTGTGTTTGTGTGTTTGTTTGTTATTCTTTCACTGCTGAACCGTAGCACCTAGAGACCCCACATTTTGGGTGTACAATCTTCAGAATCTGGGCAAGGTTTTAATCTACCGCACGTTGGCCTGACAACCGTTTTGAGGCCAACAAAGGTCACTAAAAATATACATAGGGATGTGGGCCCAGGTAATGCTGCCACCGGCCTGCAGGCAAAAGGTAACCACCATGAGGCCAATGAGGTTACTAGCTTTTCAATGTGCAACATGTCCTGACACCAATGCTGGGAAAAGCTCACGCAGCCCGGTAGCCCGTACAAGTAATTCATCAATTATCCCATATCCTCCAATAATGTTTGTTCTCTTTTCGAGTTTGTCTATTAAACATGTGATTCCATGTGAAAACAAATAACTTATCGAATGTAATTGAAATATTTGAGTGTTATCAAAAGGTGGAGGGAGCTATGTTTTAATTGGAAGAGGAAGGAGGTGTGGAAAGGAAAGAATGGCAGAAGGAGATCGGGTGGGGTGGAAGGGATCTAATTGGGGGAGGGGTGAGAGTTGACGTTAGGAAGTTCGTTAAATTGGGGGCTCATTAAAAGCCACTGTGGGGTAAAGGATGGGAAGGGAGATTGTGGTAGATCCTTGAAAGCGTCTTCAACAAACAAGACGCGAGAAAACAAAACAACACGAAAAACAAACATTTTCATAAGGGACCATGTTTAAATTCCTACCGTCAACTCCAACACAAAGTTCAACATCCCCCACAAGGGAGCATGGTTAATAACCGCATTTTCATGAGGGTACAAGGTTCAACATCCCACACAACGGAGCGTGGTTAATAACCACATTTTCATGAAGGTACAAGGTTTACCATCCCACACAAGGGAGCATGGTTAATAACCGCATTTTCATGAGGGTACAAGGTTCAACATCCCACACAAGGGAGCGTGGCTAATAACCACATTTTCATGAGGGTACAAGGTTCAACATCCCACACAAGGGAGCGTGGATAATAACCACATTTTCATGAGGAACCAAGGTTTACCATCCCACACAAGGGAGCATGGTTAATAACCGCATTTTCATGAGGGTACAAGGTTCAACATCCCACACAAGGGAGCGTGGTTAATAACCACATTTTCATGAGGGTACAAGGTTCAACATCCCACACAAGGGAGCGTGGATAATAACCACATTTTCATGACGGTACAAGGTTCAACATCCCACACAAGGGAGCGTGGTTAATAACCACATTTTCATGAGGGTACAAGGTTCAACATCCCACACAAGGGAGCGTGGTTAATAACCACATTTTCATGACGGTACAAGGTTCAACATCCCACACAAAGGAGCGTGGTTAATAACCGCATTTTCATGAGTGTACAAGGTTTAACATCACACACAAAGAAGCGTGTTTAATAACCACATTTTCATGAGGGTACAAGGTTTAACATCACACACAAAGAAGCGTGGTTAATAACCGCATTTTCATGAGGGTACAAGGCTTAACATTCCACACAAAGGAGCGTGGTTAATAACCGCGTTTTCATGAGTGTACAAGGTTTAACATCACACACAAAGAACCGTGGGTAATAACCGCATTTTCATGAGGGCACAAGGTTTAACATCACACACAAAGAAGCGTGGTTAATAACCGCATTTTCATGAGGGCACAAGGTTTAACATCACACAAATAACCGTGGTTAACAACCGCATTTTCATGAGGGTACAAGGTTTAACATCCCACACAAAGAAGCGTGGTTAATAACCGCATTTTCATGAGGGCACAAGGGTTAACATCACACACAAAGAAGCGTGGTTAATAACCGCATTTTCATGAGTGGACAAGGTTTAACATCCCAGTCAAGGGAGCGTGGTTAATAACCGCATTTTCATGAGGGTACAAGGCTTAACATCACACACAAAGAAGCGTGGTTAATAACCACATTTTCATGAGTGTACCACGTTTAACATCCCACACAAAGAAGCGTGGTTAATACCCGCATTTTCATGAGGGTACAAGGTTTAACATTACACACAAAGAAGCGTGGTTAATAACCGCATTTTCATGAGTGTACAAGGTTTAACATCCCACACAAAGAAGCGTGGTTAATAACGACATTTTCATGAGGGTACAAGGTTTAACATTACACACAAAGGAACGTGGTTAATAACCGCATTTTCATGAGGCTACAAGGTTTTACATCCCACACAAAGGAACGTGGTTAATAACCGCATTTTCATGAGGGTACAAGGTTTAACATCCCACACAAAAGAGCGTGGTTAATAACCGCATTTTCATGAGTGCACAAGGTTTAACATCCCACACAAAGGAACGTGGTTAATAACCGCATTTTCATGAGGGTACAAGGTTTAACATCCCACACAAAGGAACGTGGTTAATAACCGCATTTTCATGAGGGTACAATGTTTACCATCACACACAAAGAAGCGTGGTTAATAACCGCATTTTCATGAGGGTACAAGGTTTAACATCCCACACAAAGGAACGTGGTTAATAACCGCATTTTCATGAGTGTACAAGGTTTAACATCACACACAAAGGAGCGTGGCTAATAACCGCATTTTCATGAGTGCACAAGGTTTAACATCCCACACAAAGGAACGTGGTTAATAACCGCATTTTCATGAGGGTACAAGGTTTAACATCCCACACAAAGGAACGTGGTTAATAACCGCATTTTCATGAGGGTACAAGGTTGAACATCATACACAAAGGAGCGTGGTTAATAACCGCATTTTCATGAGGGTACAAGGTTTAACATCATACACAAAGGAGCGTGGTTAATAACCGCATTTTCATGAGGGTACAAGGTTTAACATTCCACACAAAGGAACGTGGTTAATAACCGCATTTTCATGAGGGTACAAGGTTTAACATCATACACAAAGGAGCGTGGTTAATAACCGCATTTTCATGAGGGTACAAGGTTTAACATCCCACACAAAGGAACGTGGTTAATAACCGCATTTTCATGAGGGCACAAGGTTTAACATCACATACAAAGGAGCGTGGTTAATAACCGCATTTTCATAAGTGCACAATGTTTACCATCACACACAAAGAAGCGTGGCTCATAACCGCATTTTCCTGAGTGTACAAGGTTTAACATGACACACAATGGAGTGTGGTTAATAACCGCATTTTCCTGAGTGTACAAGGTTTAACATCACACACAAAGGAGTGTGGTTAATAACCGCATTTTCATGAGTGTACAAGGTTTAACATCACACACAAAGGAGCGTGGCTAATAACCGCATTTTCATGAGTGTACAAGGTTTAACATCACACACAAAGGAGCGTGGTTAATAACCGCATTTTCATGAGGGTACAAGGTTTAACATCATACACAAAGGAGCGTGGTTAATAACCGCATTTTCATGAGGGTACAAGGTTTAACATCAAACACAAAAAAGCGTGGTTAATAACCGCATTTTCATGCGGATACAAGGTTTAACATCACACACAAAGGAGTGTGGTTAATAACCGCATTTTCATGAGTGTACAAGGTTTAACATCACACACAAAGGAGCGTGGTTAATAACCGCATTTTCATGAGGGTACAAGGCTTAACATCATACACAAAGGAGCGTGGTTAATAACCGCATTTTCATGAGGGTACAAGGTTTAACATCCCAAACAAGGGAGCGTGGTTAATAACCGCATTTTCATGAAGGTACAAGGTTTAACATCATACACAAAGAAGCGTGGTTAATAACCACATTTTCATGAGGAAACAAGGTTTAACATCATACACAAAGAAGCGTGGTTAATACCCGCATTTTCATGAGTGTACAAGGTTTAACATCATACACAAAGAAGCGTGGTTAATAACCGCATTTTCATGAGTGTACAAGGTTCAACATCATACACAAAGAAGCGTGGTTAATAAACGCATTTTCATGAGGGTACAAGGTTTAACATCATACACAAAGAAGCCTGGTTACTACCCGCATTTTCATGTGTACAAGGTTTAACATCATACACAAATAAGCGTGGTTAATAACCACATTTTCATGAGGGTACAAGGTTTAACATCATACACAAAGAAGCGTGGTTAATACCCGCATTTTCATGAGTGTACAAGGTTTAACATCACACACAAAGAAGCGTGGTTAATACCCGCATTTTCATGAGTGTACAAGGTTTAACATCACACACAAAGAAGCGTGGTTAATACCCGCATTTTCATGAGGGTACAAGGTTTAACATCATACACAAAGAAGCGTGGTTAATAACCACATTTTCATGAGGGTACAAGGTTTAACATCACACACAAAGAAGCGTGGATAATAACCGCATTTTCATGAGGGTACAAGGTTTAACATCATACACAAAGAAGCGTGGTTAATACCCGCATTTTCATGAATGTACAAGGTTTAACATCACACACAAAGAAGCGTGGTTAATACCCGCATTTTCATGAGGGTACAAGGTTTAACATCATACACAAAGAAGCGTGGTTAATAACCACATTTTCATGAGGGTACAAGGTTTAACATCACACACAAAGGAGCCTGGTTAATAACCGCATTTTCATGAGGGTACAAGATTTAACATCACACACAAAGAAGCGTGGTTAATACCCGCATTTTCATGAGTGTACAAGGTTTAACATCATACACAAAGAAGCGTGGTTAATAACCGCATTTTCATGAGTGTACAAGATTTAACATAACACACAAAGGAGCGTGGTTAATAACCGCATTTTCATGAGGGTACAAGGTTTAACATCATACACAAAGAAGCGTGGTTAATAACCGCATTTTCATGAGGGTACAAGGTTTAACATCATACACAAAGAAGCGTTGTTAATAACCGCATTTTCATGAGTGGACAAGGTTTGACATCCCCCACAAGGGAGCGTGGTTAATAACAGCATTTTCATGAGGGTACAAGGTTTAAAATCACACACAAAGGAGCGTGGTTAATAACAGCATTTTCATGAGGGTACAAGGTTTAACATCCCAGTCAAGGGAGCGTGGTTAATAACCGCATTTTCATGAGGGTACAAGGCTTAACATCCCACACAAAGGAGCGTGGTTAATAACCGCGTTTTCATGAGTGTACAAGGTTTAACATCACACACAAAGAACCGTGGGTAATAACCGCATTTTCATGAGGGCACAAGGTTTAACATCACACACAAAGAAGCGTGGTTAATAACCGCATTTTCATGAGGGCACAAGGTTTAACATCACACACAAAGAAGCGTGGTTAATAACCGCATTTTCATGAGGGTACAAGGTTTAACATCACACACAAAGGAGCGTGGTTAATAACCGCATTTTCATGAGGGGACAAGGCTTAACATCATACACAAAGAAGCGTGGTTAATAACCACATTTTCATGAGGGTACAAGGTTTAACATCAAACACAAAGAAGCGTGGTTAATACCCGCATATTCATGAGTGTACAAGGTTTAACATCATACACAAAGAAGCGTGGTTAATAACCGCATTTTCATGAGTGTACAAGGTTTAACATCATACACAAAGAAGCGTGGTTAATAACCGCATTTTCATGAGGGTACAAGGTTTAACATCATACACAAAGAAGCCTGGTTAATACCCGCATTTTCATGTGTACAAGGTTTAACATCATACACAAAGAAGCGTGGTTAATAACCACATTTTCATGAGGGTACAAGGTTTAACATCATACACAAACAAGCGTGGTTAATACCCGCATTTTCATGTGTACAAGGTTTAACATCACACACAAAGAAGCGTGGTTAATACCCGCATTTTCATGAGTGAACAAGGTTTAACATCACACACAAAGAAGCGTGGTTAATACCCGCATTTTCATGAGGGTACAAGGTTTAACATCATACACAAAGGAGCGTGGTTAATAACCGCATTTTCATGAGGGTACAAGGTTTAACATTCCACACAAAGGAACGTGGTTAATAACCGCATTTTCATGAGGGTACAAGGTTTAACATCATACACAAAGGAGCGTGGTTAATAACCGCATTTTCATGAGGGTACAAGGTTTAACATCCCACACAAAGGAACGTGGTTAATAACCGCATTTTCATGAGGGCACAAGGTTTAACATCACATACAAAGGAGCGTGGTTAATAACCGCATTTTCATAAGTGCACAATGTTTACCATCACACACAAAGAAGCGTGGCTCATAACCGCATTTTCCTGAGTGTACAAGGTTTAACATGACACACAATGGAGTGTGGTTAATAACCGCATTTTCCTGAGTGTACAAGGTTTAACATCACACACAAAGGAGTGTGGTTAATAACCGCATTTTCATGAGTGTACAAGGTTTAACATCACACACAAAGGAGCGTGGCTAATAACCGCATTTTCATGAGTGTACAAGGTTTAACATCACACACAAAGGAGCGTGGTTAATAACCGCATTTTCATGAGGGTACAAGGTTTAACATCATACACAAAGGAGCGTGGTTAATAACCGCATTTTCATGAGGGTACAAGGTTTAACATCAAACACAAAAAAGCGTGGTTAATAACCGCATTTTCATGCGGATACAAGGTTTAACATCACACACAAAGGAGTGTGGTTAATAACCGCATTTTCATGAGTGTACAAGGTTTAACATCACACACAAAGGAGCGTGGTTAATAACCGCATTTTCATGAGGGTACAAGGCTTAACATCATACACAAAGGAGCGTGGTTAATAACCGCATTTTCATGAGGGTACAAGGTTTAACATCCCAAACAAGGGAGCGTGGTTAATAACCGCATTTTCATGAAGGTACAAGGTTTAACATCATACACAAAGAAGCGTGGTTAATAACCACATTTTCATGAGGAAACAAGGTTTAACATCATACACAAAGAAGCGTGGTTAATACCCGCATTTTCATGAGTGTACAAGGTTTAACATCATACACAAAGAAGCGTGGTTAATAACCGCATTTTCATGAGTGTACAAGGTTCAACATCATACACAAAGAAGCGTGGTTAATAAACGCATTTTCATGAGGGTACAAGGTTTAACATCATACACAAAGAAGCCTGGTTACTACCCGCATTTTCATGTGTACAAGGTTTAACATCATACACAAATAAGCGTGGTTAATAACCACATTTTCATGAGGGTACAAGGTTTAACATCATACACAAAGAAGCGTGGTTAATACCCGCATTTTCATGAGTGTACAAGGTTTAACATCACACACAAAGAAGCGTGGTTAATACCCGCATTTTCATGAGTGTACAAGGTTTAACATCACACACAAAGAAGCGTGGTTAATACCCGCATTTTCATGAGGGTACAAGGTTTAACATCATACACAAAGAAGCGTGGTTAATAACCACATTTTCATGAGGGTACAAGGTTTAACATCACACACAAAGAAGCGTGGATAATAACCGCATTTTCATGAGGGTACAAGGTTTAACATCATACACAAAGAAGCGTGGTTAATACCCGCATTTTCATGAATGTACAAGGTTTAACATCACACACAAAGAAGCGTGGTTAATACCCGCATTTTCATGAGGGTACAAGGTTTAACATCATACACAAAGAAGCGTGGTTAATAACCACATTTTCATGAGGGTACAAGGTTTAACATCACACACAAAGGAGCCTGGTTAATAACCGCATTTTCATGAGGGTACAAGATTTAACATCACACACAAAGAAGCGTGGTTAATACCCGCATTTTCATGAGTGTACAAGGTTTAACATCATACACAAAGAAGCGTGGTTAATAACCGCATTTTCATGAGTGTACAAGATTTAACATAACACACAAAGGAGCGTGGTTAATAACCGCATTTTCATGAGGGTACAAGGTTTAACATCATACACAAAGAAGCGTGGTTAATAACCGCATTTTCATGAGGGTACAAGGTTTAACATCATACACAAAGAAGCGTTGTTAATAACCGCATTTTCATGAGTGGACAAGGTTTGACATCCCCCACAAGGGAGCGTGGTTAATAACAGCATTTTCATGAGGGTACAAGGTTTAAAATCACACACAAAGGAGCGTGGTTAATAACAGCATTTTCATGAGGGTACAAGGTTTAACATCCCAGTCAAGGGAGCGTGGTTAATAACCGCATTTTCATGAGGGTACAAGGCTTAACATCCCACACAAAGGAGCGTGGTTAATAACCGCGTTTTCATGAGTGTACAAGGTTTAACATCACACACAAAGAACCGTGGGTAATAACCGCATTTTCATGAGGGCACAAGGTTTAACATCACACACAAAGAAGCGTGGTTAATAACCGCATTTTCATGAGGGCACAAGGTTTAACATCACACACAAAGAAGCGTGGTTAATAACCGCATTTTCATGAGGGTACAAGGTTTAACATCCCACACAAAGAAGCGTGGTTAATAACCGCATTTTCATGAGGGCACAAGGTTTAACATCACACACAAAGAAGCGTGGTTAATAACCGCATTTTGATGAGTGGACAAGGTTTAACATGACACACAAAGAAGCGTGGTTAATAACCGCATTTTCATGAGTGTACAAGGTTTAACATCCCACACAAAGAAGCGTGGTTAATAACGACATTTTCATGAGGGTACAAGGTTTAACATTACACACAAAGAAGCGTGGTTAATAACCGCATTTTCATGAGGGTACAAGGTTTAACATCCCACACAAGGGAGCGTGATTAATAACCGCATTTTCATGAGGGTACAAGGTTTAACATCCCACACAAAGGAGCGTGGTTAATAACCGCGTTTTCATGTGGTTACAAGGTTTAACATCCCACACAAAGGAGCGTGGTTAATAACCGCATTTTCATGAGGGTACAAGGTTTAACATCCCACACAAAGGAGCGTGGTTAATAACCGCATTTTCATGAGTGTACAAGGTTTACCATCACACACAAAGAAGCGTGGTTAATAACCGCATTTTCATGAGGGTACAAGGTTTAACATCCCACACAAGGGAGCGTGGTTACTAACCGCATTTTAATGAGGGCACAAGGTTTAACATCCCACACAAAGGAGCGTGGTTAATAACCGCATTTTCATGAGGGTACAAGGTTTAACATCCCACACAAGGGAGCGTGGTTAATAACCGCATTTTCATGAGGGTACAAGGTTCAACATCCCATACAAAGGAGCGTGGTTAATAACCGCATTTTCATGAGGGTACAAGGTTTAACATCCCACACAAAGGAGCGTGGTTAATAACCGCATTTTCATGAGGGTACAAGGTTTAACATCCCACACAAGGGAGCGTGGTTAATAACCGCATTTTCATGAGTGTACAAGGTTTAACATCGCACACAAAGGAGCGTGGCTAATAACCGCATTTTCATGAGTGTACAAGGTTTAACATCACACACAAAGGAGCGTGGTTAATAACCGCATTTTCATGAGGGTACAAGGTTTAACATCATACACAAAGGAGCGTGGTTAATAACCGCATTTTCATGAGGGTACAAGGTTTAACATCATACACAAAAAAGCGTGGTTAATAACCGCATTTTCATGCGGATACAAGGTTTAACATCACACACAAAGGAGTGTGGTTAATAACCGCATTTTCATGAGTGTACAAGGTTTAACATCACACACAAAGGAGCGTGGCTAATAACCGCATTTTCATGAGTGTACAAGGTTTAACATCACACACAAAGGAGCGTGGTTAATAACCGCATTTTCATGAGGGGACAAGGCTTAACATCATACACAAAGGAGCGTGGTTAATAACCGCATTTTCATGAGGGTACAAGGTTTAACATCCCACACAAGGGAGCGTGGTTAATAACCGCATTTTCATGAGGGGACAAGGCTTAACATCATACACAAAGAAGCGTGGTTAATAACCACATTTTCATGAGTGTACAAGGTTTAACATCACACACAAAGGAGCGTGGTTAATAACCGCATTTTCATGAGGGGACAAGGCTTAACATCATACACAAAGAAGCGTGGTTAATAACCGCATTTTCATGAGGGGACAAGGCTTAACATCATACACAAAGGAGCGTGGCTAATAACCGCATTTTCATGAGTGCACAAGGTTTAACATCACACACAAAGGAGCGTGGTTAATAACCGCATTTTCATGAGGGGACAAGGCTTAACATCATACACAAAGAAGCGTGGTTAATAACCACATTTTCATGAGGGTACAAGGTTTAACATCAAACACAAAGAAGCGTGGTTAATACCCGCATATTCATGAGTGTACAAGGTTTAACATCATACACAAAGAAGCGTGGTTAATAACCGCATTTTCATGAGTGTACAAGGTTTAACATCATACACAAAGAAGCGTGGTTAATAACCGCATTTTCATGAGGGTACAAGGTTTAACATCATACACAAAGAAGCCTGGTTAATACCCGCATTTTCATGTGTACAAGGTTTAACATCATACACAAAGAAGCGTGGTTAATAACCACATTTTCATGAGGGTACAAGGTTTAACATCATACACAAACAAGCGTGGTTAATACCCGCATTTTCATGTGTACAAGGTTTAACATCACACACAAAGAAGCGTGGTTAATACCCGCATTTTCATGAGTGAACAAGGTTTAACATCACACACAAAGAAGCGTGGTTAATACCCGCATTTTCATGAGGGTACAAGGTTTAACATCATACACAAAGGAGCGTGGTTAATAACCGCATTTTCATGAGGGTACAAGGTTTAACATTCCACACAAAGGAACGTGGTTAATAACCGCATTTTCATGAGGGTACAAGGTTTAACATCATACACAAAGGAGCGTGGTTAATAACCGCATTTTCATGAGGGTACAAGGTTTAACATCCCACACAAAGGAACGTGGTTAATAACCGCATTTTCATGAGGGCACAAGGTTTAACATCACATACAAAGGAGCGTGGTTAATAACCGCATTTTCATAAGTGCACAATGTTTACCATCACACACAAAGAAGCGTGGCTCATAACCGCATTTTCCTGAGTGTACAAGGTTTAACATGACACACAATGGAGTGTGGTTAATAACCGCATTTTCCTGAGTGTACAAGGTTTAACATCACACACAAAGGAGTGTGGTTAATAACCGCATTTTCATGAGTGTACAAGGTTTAACATCACACACAAAGGAGCGTGGCTAATAACCGCATTTTCATGAGTGTACAAGGTTTAACATCACACACAAAGGAGCGTGGTTAATAACCGCATTTTCATGAGGGTACAAGGTTTAACATCATACACAAAGGAGCGTGGTTAATAACCGCATTTTCATGAGGGTACAAGGTTTAACATCAAACACAAAAAAGCGTGGTTAATAACCGCATTTTCATGCGGATACAAGGTTTAACATCACACACAAAGGAGTGTGGTTAATAACCGCATTTTCATGAGTGTACAAGGTTTAACATCACACACAAAGGAGCGTGGTTAATAACCGCATTTTCATGAGGGTACAAGGCTTAACATCATACACAAAGGAGCGTGGTTAATAACCGCATTTTCATGAGGGTACAAGGTTTAACATCCCAAACAAGGGAGCGTGGTTAATAACCGCATTTTCATGAAGGTACAAGGTTTAACATCATACACAAAGAAGCGTGGTTAATAACCACATTTTCATGAGGAAACAAGGTTTAACATCATACACAAAGAAGCGTGGTTAATACCCGCATTTTCATGAGTGTACAAGGTTTAACATCATACACAAAGAAGCGTGGTTAATAACCGCATTTTCATGAGTGTACAAGGTTCAACATCATACACAAAGAAGCGTGGTTAATAAACGCATTTTCATGAGGGTACAAGGTTTAACATCATACACAAAGAAGCCTGGTTACTACCCGCATTTTCATGTGTACAAGGTTTAACATCATACACAAATAAGCGTGGTTAATAACCACATTTTCATGAGGGTACAAGGTTTAACATCATACACAAAGAAGCGTGGTTAATACCCGCATTTTCATGAGTGTACAAGGTTTAACATCACACACAAAGAAGCGTGGTTAATACCCGCATTTTCATGAGTGTACAAGGTTTAACATCACACACAAAGAAGCGTGGTTAATACCCGCATTTTCATGAGGGTACAAGGTTTAACATCATACACAAAGAAGCGTGGTTAATAACCACATTTTCATGAGGGTACAAGGTTTAACATCACACACAAAGAAGCGTGGATAATAACCGCATTTTCATGAGGGTACAAGGTTTAACATCATACACAAAGAAGCGTGGTTAATACCCGCATTTTCATGAATGTACAAGGTTTAACATCACACACAAAGAAGCGTGGTTAATACCCGCATTTTCATGAGGGTACAAGGTTTAACATCATACACAAAGAAGCGTGGTTAATAACCACATTTTCATGAGGGTACAAGGTTTAACATCACACACAAAGGAGCCTGGTTAATAACCGCATTTTCATGAGGGTACAAGATTTAACATCACACACAAAGAAGCGTGGTTAATACCCGCATTTTCATGAGTGTACAAGGTTTAACATCATACACAAAGAAGCGTGGTTAATAACCGCATTTTCATGAGTGTACAAGATTTAACATAACACACAAAGGAGCGTGGTTAATAACCGCATTTTCATGAGGGTACAAGGTTTAACATCATACACAAAGAAGCGTGGTTAATAACCGCATTTTCATGAGGGTACAAGGTTTAACATCATACACAAAGAAGCGTTGTTAATAACCGCATTTTCATGAGTGGACAAGGTTTGACATCCCCCACAAGGGAGCGTGGTTAATAACAGCATTTTCATGAGGGTACAAGGTTTAAAATCACACACAAAGGAGCGTGGTTAATAACAGCATTTTCATGAGGGTACAAGGTTTAACATCCCAGTCAAGGGAGCGTGGTTAATAACCGCATTTTCATGAGGGTACAAGGCTTAACATCCCACACAAAGGAGCGTGGTTAATAACCGCGTTTTCATGAGTGTACAAGGTTTAACATCACACACAAAGAACCGTGGGTAATAACCGCATTTTCATGAGGGCACAAGGTTTAACATCACACACAAAGAAGCGTGGTTAATAACCGCATTTTCATGAGGGCACAAGGTTTAACATCACACACAAAGAAGCGTGGTTAATAACCGCATTTTCATGAGGGTACAAGGTTTAACATCCCACACAAAGAAGCGTGGTTAATAACCGCATTTTCATGAGGGCACAAGGTTTAACATCACACACAAAGAAGCGTGGTTAATAACCGCATTTTGATGAGTGGACAAGGTTTAACATGACACACAAAGAAGCGTGGTTAATAACCGCATTTTCATGAGTGTACAAGGTTTAACATCCCACACAAAGAAGCGTGGTTAATAACGACATTTTCATGAGGGTACAAGGTTTAACATTACACACAAAGAAGCGTGGTTAATAACCGCATTTTCATGAGGGTACAAGGTTTAACATCCCACACAAGGGAGCGTGATTAATAACCGCATTTTCATGAGGGTACAAGGTTTAACATCCCACACAAAGGAGCGTGGTTAATAACCGCGTTTTCATGTGGTTACAAGGTTTAACATCCCACACAAAGGAGCGTGGTTAATAACCGCATTTTCATGAGGGTACAAGGTTTAACATCCCACACAAAGGAGCGTGGTTAATAACCGCATTTTCATGAGTGTACAAGGTTTACCATCACACACAAAGAAGCGTGGTTAATAACCGCATTTTCATGAGGGTACAAGGTTTAACATCCCACACAAGGGAGCGTGGTTACTAACCGCATTTTAATGAGGGCACAAGGTTTAACATCCCACACAAAGGAGCGTGGTTAATAACCGCATTTTCATGAGGGTACAAGGTTTAACATCCCACACAAGGGAGCGTGGTTAATAACCGCATTTTCATGAGGGTACAAGGTTCAACATCCCATACAAAGGAGCGTGGTTAATAACCGCATTTTCATGAGGGTACAAGGTTTAACATCCCACACAAAGGAGCGTGGTTAATAACCGCATTTTCATGAGGGTACAAGGTTTAACATCCCACACAAGGGAGCGTGGTTAATAACCGCATTTTCATGAGTGTACAAGGTTTAACATCGCACACAAAGGAGCGTGGCTAATAACCGCATTTTCATGAGTGTACAAGGTTTAACATCACACACAAAGGAGCGTGGTTAATAACCGCATTTTCATGAGGGTACAAGGTTTAACATCATACACAAAGGAGCGTGGTTAATAACCGCATTTTCATGAGGGTACAAGGTTTAACATCATACACAAAAAAGCGTGGTTAATAACCGCATTTTCATGCGGATACAAGGTTTAACATCACACACAAAGGAGTGTGGTTAATAACCGCATTTTCATGAGTGTACAAGGTTTAACATCACACACAAAGGAGCGTGGCTAATAACCGCATTTTCATGAGTGTACAAGGTTTAACATCACACACAAAGGAGCGTGGTTAATAACCGCATTTTCATGAGGGGACAAGGCTTAACATCATACACAAAGGAGCGTGGTTAATAACCGCATTTTCATGAGGGTACAAGGTTTAACATCCCACACAAGGGAGCGTGGTTAATAACCGCATTTTCATGAGGGGACAAGGCTTAACATCATACACAAAGAAGCGTGGTTAATAACCACATTTTCATGAGTGTACAAGGTTTAACATCACACACAAAGGAGCGTGGTTAATAACCGCATTTTCATGAGGGGACAAGGCTTAACATCATACACAAAGAAGCGTGGTTAATAACCGCATTTTCATGAGGGGACAAGGCTTAACATCATACACAAAGGAGCGTGGCTAATAACCGCATTTTCATGAGTGCACAAGGTTTAACATCACACACAAAGGAGCGTGGTTAATAACCGCATTTTCATGAGGGGACAAGGCTTAACATCATACACAAAGAAGCGTGGTTAATAACCACATTTTCATGAGGGTACAAGGTTTAACATCAAACACAAAGAAGCGTGGTTAATACCCGCATATTCATGAGTGTACAAGGTTTAACATCATACACAAAGAAGCGTGGTTAATAACCGCATTTTCATGAGTGTACAAGGTTTAACATCATACACAAAGAAGCGTGGTTAATAACCGCATTTTCATGAGGGTACAAGGTTTAACATCATACACAAAGAAGCCTGGTTAATACCCGCATTTTCATGTGTACAAGGTTTAACATCATACACAAAGAAGCGTGGTTAATAACCACATTTTCATGAGGGTACAAGGTTTAACATCATACACAAACAAGCGTGGTTAATACCCGCATTTTCATGTGTACAAGGTTTAACATCACACACAAAGAAGCGTGGTTAATACCCGCATTTTCATGAGTGAACAAGGTTTAACATCACACACAAAGAAGCGTGGTTAATACCCGCATTTTCATGAGGGTACAAGGTTTAACATCATACACAAAGAAGCGTGGTTAATAACCACATTTTCATGAGGGTACAAGGTTTAACATCACACACAAAGAAGCGTGGTTAACAACCGCATTTTCATGAGGGTACAAGGTTTAACATCATACACAAAGAAGCGTGGTTAATATCCGCATTTTCATGAATGTACAAGGTTTAACATCACACACAAAGAAGCGTGGTTAATACCCGCATTTTCATGAGGGTACAAGGTTTAACATCATACACAAAGAAGCGTGGTTAATGTAGTGAAATCGTATTCGTACTGAACCCGGGGTGATGCTCGCTGCTCGTTGACACCGCTAGGGGCGTGACTATAAGACCCGCTGCTGCGGACGGTGCTACGAGATTTCTCCTGTGACACGTTACATCTGGTAGACTCGCTAACGGTACGCCAGCATAGAATATCCAGCTTGCTTGCATTGAATGTTATGAATGGTCCCATGTGATGTCACATCGTATAATTATTGTATTTCTTTCATTACAAGATGATGTTATGATCTAAATGGAATTAAACCACCAGTTGGACTAAAGTTGTGTGGACCCGATTGGTTTTCCACAACACTTAATTCCATTTAGATCTACCGACATGGCTGGCAAGAAGACGCTGGCGGTTGCCGTATTCTGCGCCGACCCGCAAGCCCCGGATGGTGGCTTGCAACTGAAGCACTGGCTCAGAACATTGGAGAATCATTTCGACGAGCCTGAGACCGCGCCGACGGCTGCCGCGAAGCTAGCAACACTTCATTCAAAAATCGACTACAAGGTGTACAATTCCATCGCTCAATGCGCGACGTATGACCTCTCGATCGCGGAGCTCAAACGGCTGTACATAAAGGAAAAAAGCCCGGTGTATGCACGATATTTGCTGCAAACGCGACGTCAGCAACCCAACGAGGTGATGGACCACTACGCCCAGGAGCTCCGGCAGCTCTTGCTGGACAGCACCAGGGAGCCACGGACTCCCGCGCAGTCTCAGGATGATCTTCTTTTAGATGCCTTCATTGCAGGGGTCTCCTCCCAGGAACTAAGGCTCAAGCTCTTAGAGAAGACCGACCTGACCTTCGCTACGGCACTCGAGCAATGGAAAGTATACACCGAAGCGCGGATGCAATCGAACACCTATGATCGCACGCGCCTCTTGGCGGGCACTACACTACACGCCCGGCCGGAGAGTGCTACCGCCGAGGACGCGGACCTGCTCGCGGAACTCCGGGATGCTCCGGAGGAAGACCCAGTCCTGACGGCTGCCGTTACGACCAGACCCAAGGCCTTACGTGGGGCCGCATGCTTTTTCTGTGGGGGGCCACGCCATGCCCGGCCCGTGTGTCCGGCACGAGACGCTATATGCCATTTGTGCTCGCAAAAAGGACATTACGCGAAAGTGTGCAGGAAAACGGCACGCGGCTCGCGGCTCATTGAATCGCGCGGTCGCGGTCGCGTGGGCGCGGCGACCTTGAATGGGCTCATTGCGGAGCCTGCGAGCCGAGCCCGAAACCCGGCGCCTTACCCGACTTCGAAGGGGAGGGCCCCTCTCTGCGGGCCCCTGGGCGCTCAGACGTCCTTGGCGGGCGTCACCGGACAGCCACCACAGTCTCATCCTCAATCGGGCACGAAGTACGTGTCCTTGACCAAACTCCGGGCCACGCAAGGGGCTTTGAAGCCTCGCCAAGCCCCAGCGGAACGTTCTCCTCGTGTCGCCCACGAGCTAACGGTGGCCCTCACCCCGGAAAAGGCGATTTCGAATACTACGGAGGCCTTTTTCTGCCAAAAGTGTCAAAAGGCGATTTCAAATACTACGGAGGCCTTTTTCCCGTCAGAATTGTCAGATTTTGAATCGCGAAACACCGGAATGCTTGGGAAAGCCCTCTGATGGCGTTAATGGATTCCCCATGGTCAACGCAGACTCCGGCCACGACCGCAAAACTGCTGCTGGCATAGGATCCACCCGCGAGGCTTGTCCGACCCATTCGGGGGGCACAGTCCCACTCCCAGCAGCCTCGTCTGGCCTGGCTCAAGCCCTTATTCCCCTCATGGTCGAAGGCCATTGTGTTCGGGCCTTGGTGGATACAGGGTCTACGGATAGTTTTATCGACCAGCGACTTGTGCTCAGGCATGGATGGCGGATCTGGAGGTCTACGAGACGGATCTTCATGGCTTCCCAGGGGCTTCGACTCAGCACGAAGGGGGAATGCCGATTGAAACTCGTGCTAAAGGGACGGGTTTTCCCTGATGTACACCTTATGGTTTTACCCGCATTATGTGCTGATATCCGCATGATGCTAATCTGAAGCGCTTCCTTGAGGTCGCGCAGAGGTATCACTTAACTATGAACGAGGATAAGTGCCAATACTCCCTACGCATGATAGATCTTCTGGGGTACACCGTGACCCATGGCTCTGTCGCTCCGGATAAGGAGCGTCTGCGACCTTTGCTCGACATGGCCCCTCCCTGTGATCGGGCGTCCCTGAAGCGCGCTCTTGGGCTATTCGCCCATTACTCCAAATGGGTGCAAAGTTTCTCCGCGAAACTTCGCCCCCTCGTGGCCTGCGACACCTTCCCACTGAGTCCGGCCGCATTGGCGGCCTTTGAAGGCCTTAAGGCCGACATCGCCCGAGCCGCCGTGGTGACAATCGACAAGAGCGGCTCTTTCGTCCTCGAAAGTGACGCCTCGGATCAGGCCATCGCGGTGACCCTCTCCCAAGGGGGGCGTCCCGTGGCTTTCTTTTCACGGACTCTTACCACCGCTGAGCGGAGACACTCGTCCGTCGAAAAGGAAGCGTATGCGATCGTCGAGTCTATTCGGCGATGGCGCCCGTACTTACTCGGGCGGAGCTTCCAAATCATCACGGACCAGCAAAGCGTTGCGTTCATGTACGACACCTTACACGCCCAGTGCATTAAGAATGAGAAAATCACTCGCTGGCGTATCGAACTCGCCGACTTCTGTTACACCATCAAATATCGCCCGGGGAAGGATAACCGGGCCGCCGATGCCTTATCACGACGGGCGACATGCGCGGGTATCACCTCTTTGGAGGGCCTACGGGTGCTGAATGCCACTGCGGGCCATCCCGGCGTAACGCGTTTCGCTCATTTTGTGCGGTGTGGCAATCTCCCATACTCGATTGACGATATCCGCCGTATCTGTCGCGACTGCGCTATCTGCGCGGAAATCAAACCGCGTTTCTATAACCCTCCCATGGGGACTCTGGTTAAGGCTACGCGACCGTGGGAACGCTTGGCGATGGATTTCAAGGGCCCATTGAAGGTGTCGAGCAGCTCTCGCTATCTGCTCACTATCGTCGATGAGTACTCGCGATTCCCCTTTGCTTATACGTGCGCGGACATGACTGCTGCCACGGTGATGCGATGCTTACAGAACTTGTTCTCAATGTTCGGTTACCCGGCCTATGTCCATACCGACCGGGGTGCGGTCTTCTTGTCTCAGGAGGTGCGCGGCTATCTGCTCCAAAATAACATTGCTTCTAGTTACACCACGCCGTACAGACCCCAGGCTAATGGGCAGATCGAACTCTTCAACGGGATTATCTGGAGGGCCGTCATGCTCAACCTCCGGACCCTCGGCCGGGGCCTCGATAAATGGGCTTGGTCGCTACCTGCGGCGTTGAACTCGATCAGGGCTCTCCTGTGTACGGCAACCAACCAAACTCCCCATGAGCGACTTTTCCACCACCCCAGGAGCATGGGGTGTATACGGTCTTTGCCCAGTTGGCTCGCTGGGCCCGGGCCGGCCTACCTTAAATGGGCGGTTCGCGCGAGCAAGTACGACCCCCTAGTGGACAAAGTGCAGATTCTCCAGGCTAATCCTGAGCATGCTCGTTTGATGACGACTGATGGCCGTGAGACTACTGTCTCCGTCCGTCACCTTGCCCCTTTCAGGGTCGCCGACCTGAGTAGGGATTCGGACGGACCGACCGAACCCATCGATGAGACTATGGCCTCTCCCGACGCTCCCATCGCCGAAAGTCTACCGACTCTCCCCGTGCCGGGTCTACCTGGGCCCGACGACTTGGAGTTACCCCCTTCGTCACCCGACCCTGATGGCGCCTCCGACGCCGGGGACACAGGGATGCGTGATGCCGTACCCGGGGAATTTCGGACACGTGCTGGCAGAGAAATTCGCCGCCCGGCCCGATACGGTTGGGTCGACTGACGTTCCGTACCCTGTTCGTGCTGTCGCTCGCTCGCTTCTAGCCGCACCGCCGTATAATTCTGACGGGGGGGGGGAGAATGTAGTGAAATCGTATTCGTACTGAACCCGGGGGTGATGCTCACTGCTCGTTGACACCGCTAGGGGCGTGACTATAAGACCCGCTGCTGGGGACGGTGCTCCGAGATTTCTCCTGTGACACGTTACATCTGGTAGACTCGCTAACGGTACGCCAGCATAGAATATCCAGCTTGCTTGCATTGAATGTTATGAATGGTCCCATGTGATGTCACATCGTATACTTATTGTATTTCCTTCATTACAGGATGATGTTATGATCTAAATGGAATTAAACCACCAGTTGGACTAAAGTTGTGTGGACCTGATTGGTTTTCCACAACAGTTAATAACCACATTTTCATGAGGGTACAAGGTTTAACATCACACACAAATGAGCGTGGTTAATAACCGCATTTTCATGAGGGTACAAGGTTTAACATCACACACAAAGAAGCGTGGTTAATACCCGCATTTTCATGAGTGTACAAGGTTTAACATCACACACAAAGGAGCGTGGTTAATAACCGCATTTTCATGAGTGTACAAGGTTTAACATCACACACAAAGGAGCGTGGTTAATAACCGCATTTTCATGAGGGTACAAGGTTTAACATCATACACAAAGAAGCGTGGCTAATAACCGCATTTTCATGAGGGTACAAGGTTTAACATCACACACAAAGGAGCGTGGCTAATAACCGCATTTTCATGAGGGTACAAGGTTTAACATCATACACAAAGAAGCGTGGTTAATAACCACATTTTCATGAGGGTACACGGTTTAACATCACACACAAAGAAGCGTGGTTAATAACCGCATTTTCATGAGTGTACAAGGTTTAACATCAAACACAAAGGAGCGTGGTTAATAACCGCATTTTCATGAGGGTACAAGGTTTAACATCCCACACAAGGGAGTGTGGTTAATAACCGCATTTTCATGAGGGTACAAGGTTTAACATCCCACACAAGGGAGCGTGGTTAATAACCGCATTTTCATGAGGGTACAAGGTTTAACATCCCACACAAGGGAGCGTGGTTAATAACCGCATTTTCATGAGGGTACAAGGTTTAACATCCCACACAAGGGAGCGTGGTTAATTACCGCATTTTCATGAGGGTACAAGGTTTAACATCACACACAAAGGAACGTGGTTAATAACCGCATTTTCATGAGGGTACAAGGTTTAACATCCCACACAAAGGAGCGTGGTTAATAACCGCATTTTCATCAGGGTACAAGGTTTAACATCCCACACAAGGGAACGTGGTTAATAACCGCCTTTTCATGAGGGTACAAGGTTTAACATCCCACACAAGGGAGCGTGGTTAATAACCGCATTTTCATGAGGGTACAAGGTTTAACATCATACACAAAGGAGCGTGGTTAATAACCGCATTTTCATGAGGGTACAAGGTTTAACATCCCACACAAAGGAACGTGGTTAATAACCGCATTTTCATGAGGGTACAAGGTTTAACATCCCATGCAAAGGAGCGTGGTTAATAACCGCAATTTCATGAGGGTACAAGGTTTAACATCCCACACAAAGAAGCGTGGTTAATAACCGCATTTTCATGAGGGCACAAGGTTTAACATCACACACAAAGAAGCGTGGTTAATAACCGCATTTTGATGAGTGGACAAGGTTTAACATGACACACAAAGAAGCGTGGTTAATAACCGCATTTTCATGAGTGTACAAGGTTTAACATCCCACACAAAGAAGCGTGGTTAATAACGACATTTTCATGAGGGTACAAGGTTTAACATTACACACAAAGAAGCGTGGTTAATAACCGCATTTTCATGAGGGTACAAGGTTTAACATCCCACACAAGGGAGCGTGATTAATAACCGCATTTTCATGAGGGTACAAGGTTTAACATCCCACACAAAGGAGCGTGGTTAATAACCGCGTTTTCATGTGGTTACAAGGTTTAACATCCCACACAAAGGAGCGTGGTTAATAACCGCATTTTCATGAGGGTACAAGGTTTAACATCCCACACAAAGGAGCGTGGTTAATAACCGCATTTTCATGAGTGTACAAGGTTTACCATCACACACAAAGAAGCGTGGTTAATAACCGCATTTTCATGAGGGTACAAGGTTTAACATCCCACACAAGGGAGCGTGGTTACTAACCGCATTTTAATGAGGGCACAAGGTTTAACATCCCACACAAAGGAGCGTGGTTAATAACCGCATTTTCATGAGGGTACAAGGTTTAACATCCCACACAAGGGAGCGTGGTTAATAACCGCATTTTCATGAGGGTACAAGGTTCAACATCCCATACAAAGGAGCGTGGTTAATAACCGCATTTTCATGAGGGTACAAGGTTTAACATCCCACACAAAGGAGCGTGGTTAATAACCGCATTTTCATGAGGGTACAAGGTTTAACATCCCACACAAGGGAGCGTGGTTAATAACCGCATTTTCATGAGTGTACAAGGTTTAACATCGCACACAAAGGAGCGTGGCTAATAACCGCATTTTCATGAGTGTACAAGGTTTAACATCACACACAAAGGAGCGTGGTTAATAACCGCATTTTCATGAGGGTACAAGGTTTAACATCATACACAAAGGAGCGTGGTTAATAACCGCATTTCATGAGGGTACAAGGTTTAACATCATACACAAAAAAGCGTGGTTAATAACCGCATTTTCATGCGGATACAAGGTTTAACATCACACACAAAGGAGTGTGGTTAATAACCGCATTTTCATGAGTGTACAAGGTTTAACATCACACACAAAGGAGCGTGGCTAATAACCGCATTTTCATGAGTGTACAAGGTTTAACATCACACACAAAGGAGCGTGGTTAATAACCGCATTTTCATGAGGGGACAAGGCTTAACATCATACACAAAGGAGCGTGGTTAATAACCGCATTTTCATGAGGGTACAAGGTTTAACATCCCACACAAGGGAGCGTGGTTAATAACCGCATTTTCATGAGGGGACAAGGCTTAACATCATACACAAAGAAGCGTGGTTAATAACCACATTTTCATGAGTGTACAAGGTTTAACATCACACACAAAGGAGCGTGGTTAATAACCGCATTTTCATGAGGGGACAAGGCTTAACATCATACACAAAGAAGCGTGGTTAATAACCGCATTTTCATGAGGGGACAAGGCTTAACATCATACACAAAGGAGCGTGGCTAATAACCGCATTTTCATGAGTGCACAAGGTTTAACATCACACACAAAGGAGCGTGGTTAATAACCGCATTTTCATGAGGGGACAAGGCTTAACATCATACACAAAGAAGCGTGGTTAATAACCACATTTTCATGAGGGTACAAGGTTTAACATCAAACACAAAGAAGCGTGGTTAATACCCGCATATTCATGAGTGTACAAGGTTTAACATCATACACAAAGAAGCGTGGTTAATAACCGCATTTTCATGAGTGTACAAGGTTTAACATCATACACAAAGAAGCGTGGTTAATAACCGCATTTTCATGAGTGTACAAGGTTTAACATCATACACAAAGAAGCGTGGTTAATACCCGCATTTTCATGAGGGTACAAGGTTTAACATCATACACAAAGAAGCGTGGTTAATGTAGTGAAATCGTATTCGTACTGAACCCGGGGTGATGCTCGCTGCTCGTTGACACCGCTAGGGGCGTGACTATAAGACCCGCTGCTGCGGACGGTGCTACGAGATTTCTCCTGTGACACGTTACATCTGGTAGACTCGCTAACGGTACGCCAGCATAGAATATCCAGCTTGCTTGCATTGAATGTTATGAATGGTCCCATGTGATGTCACATCGTATAATTATTGTATTTCCTTCATTACAAGATGATGTTATGATCTAAATGGAATTAAACCACCAGATGGACTAAAGTTGTGTGGACCCGATTGGTTTTCCACAACACTTAATTCCATTTAGATCTACCGACATGGCTGGCAAGAAGACGCTGGCGGTTGCCGTATTCTGCGCCGACCCGCAAGCCCCGGATGGTGGCTTGCAACTGAAGCACTGGCTCAGAACATTGGAGAATCATTTCGACGAGCCTGAGACCGCGCCGACGGCTGCCGCGAAGCTAGCAACACTTCATTCAAAAATCGACTACAAGGTGTACAATTCCATCGCTCAATGCGCGACGTATGACCTCTCGATCGCGGAGCTCAAACGGCTGTACATAAAGGAAAAAAGCCCGGTGTATGCACGATATTTGCTGCAAACGCGACGTCAGCAACCCAACGAGGTGATGGACCACTACGCCCAGGAGCTCCGGCAGCTCTTGCTGGACAGCACCAGGGAGCCACGGACTCCCGCGCAGTCTCAGGATGATCTTCTTTTAGATGCCTTCATTGCAGGGGTCTCCTCCCAGGAACTAAGGCTCAAGCTCTTAGAGAAGACCGACCTGACCTTCGCTACGGCACTCGAGCAATGGAAAGTATACACCGAAGCGCGGATGCAATCGAACACCTATGATCGCACGCGCCTCTTGGCGGGCACTACACTACACGCCCGGCCGGAGAGTGCTACCGCCGAGGACGCGGACCTGCTCGCGGAACTCCGGGATGCTCCGGAGGAAGACCCAGTCCTGACGGCTGCCGTTACGACCAGACCCAAGGCCTTACGTGGGGCCGCATGCTTTTTCTGTGGGGGGCCACGCCATGCCCGGCCCGTGTGTCCGGCACGAGACGCTATATGCCATTTGTGCTCGCAAAAAGGACATTACGCGAAAGTGTGCAGGAAAACGGCACGCGGCTCGCGGCTCATTGAATCGCGCGGTCGCGGTCGCGTGGGCGCGGCGACCTTGAATGGGCTCATTGCGGAGCCTGCGAGCCGAGCCCGAAACCCGGCGCCTTACCCGACTTCGAAGGGGAGGGCCCCTCTCTGCGGGCCCCTGGGCGCTCAGACGTCCTTGGCGGGCGTCACCGGACAGCCACCACAGTCTCATCCTCAATCGGGCACGAAGTACGTGTCCTTGACCAAACTCCGGGCCACGCAAGGGGCTTTGAAGCCTCGCCAAGCCCCAGCGGAACGTTCTCCTCGTGTCGCCCACGAGCTAACGGTGGCCCTCACCCCGGAAAAGGCGATTTCGAATACTACGGAGGCCTTTTTCTGCCAAAAGTGTCAAAAGGCGATTTCAAATACTACGGAGGCCTTTTTCCCGTCAGAATTGTCAGATTTTGAATCGCGAAACACCGGAATGCTTGGGAAAGCCCTCTGATGGCGTTAATGGATTCCCCATGGTCAACGCAGACTCCGGCCACGACCGCAAAACTGCTGCTGGCATAGGATCCACCCGCGAGGCTTGTCCGACCCATTCGGGGGGCACAGTCCCACTCCCAGCAGCCTCGTCTGGCCTGGCTCAAGCCCTTATTCCCCTCATGGTCGAAGGCCATTGTGTTCGGGCCTTGGTGGATACAGGGTCTACGGATAGTTTTATCGACCAGCGACTTGTGCTCAGGCATGGATGGCGGATCTGGAGGTCTACGAGACGGATCTTCATGGCTTCCCAGGGGCTTCGACTCAGCACGAAGGGGGAATGCCGATTGAAACTCGTGCTAAAGGGACGGGTTTTCCCTGATGTACACCTTATGGTTTTACCCGCATTATGTGCTGATATCCGCATGATGCTAATCTGAAGCGCTTCCTTGAGGTCGCGCAGAGGTATCACTTAACTATGAACGAGGATAAGTGCCAATACTCCCTACGCATGATAGATCTTCTGGGGTACACCGTGACCCATGGCTCTGTCGCTCCGGATAAGGAGCGTCTGCGACCTTTGCTCGACATGGCCCCTCCCTGTGATCGGGCGTCCCTGAAGCGCGCTCTTGGGCTATTCGCCCATTACTCCAAATGGGTGCAAAGTTTCTCCGCGAAACTTCGCCCCCTCGTGGCCTGCGACACCTTCCCACTGAGTCCGGCCGCATTGGCGGCCTTTGAAGGCCTTAAGGCCGACATCGCCCGAGCCGCCGTGGTGACAATCGACAAGAGCGGCTCTTTCGTCCTCGAAAGTGACGCCTCGGATCAGGCCATCGCGGTGACCCTCTCCCAAGGGGGGCGTCCCGTGGCTTTCTTTTCACGGACTCTTACCACCGCTGAGCGGAGACACTCGTCCGTCGAAAAGGAAGCGTATGCGATCGTCGAGTCTATTCGGCGATGGCGCCCGTACTTACTCGGGCGGAGCTTCCAAATCATCACGGACCAGCAAAGCGTTGCGTTCATGTACGACACCTTACACGCCCAGTGCATTAAGAATGAGAAAATCACTCGCTGGCGTATCGAACTCGCCGACTTCTGTTACACCATCAAATATCGCCCGGGGAAGGATAACCGGGCCGCCGATGCCTTATCACGACGGGCGACATGCGCGGGTATCACCTCTTTGGAGGGCCTACGGGTGCTGAATGCCACTGCGGGCCATCCCGGCGTAACGCGTTTCGCTCATTTTGTGCGGTGTGGCAATCTCCCATACTCGATTGACGATATCCGCCGTATCTGTCGCGACTGCGCTATCTGCGCGGAAATCAAACCGCGTTTCTATAACCCTCCCATGGGGACTCTGGTTAAGGCTACGCGACCGTGGGAACGCTTGGCGATGGATTTCAAGGGCCCATTGAAGGTGTCGAGCAGCTCTCGCTATCTGCTCACTATCGTCGATGAGTACTCGCGATTCCCCTTTGCTTATACGTGCGCGGACATGACTGCTGCCACGGTGATGCGATGCTTACAGAACTTGTTCTCAATGTTCGGTTACCCGGCCTATGTCCATACCGACCGGGGTGCGGTCTTCTTGTCTCAGGAGGTGCGCGGCTATCTGCTCCAAAATAACATTGCTTCTAGTTACACCACGCCGTACAGACCCCAGGCTAATGGGCAGATCGAACTCTTCAACGGGATTATCTGGAGGGCCGTCATGCTCAACCTCCGGACCCTCGGCCGGGGCCTCGATAAATGGGCTTGGTCGCTACCTGCGGCGTTGAACTCGATCAGGGCTCTCCTGTGTACGGCAACCAACCAAACTCCCCATGAGCGACTTTTCCACCACCCCAGGAGCATGGGGTGTATACGGTCTTTGCCCAGTTGGCTCGCTGGGCCCGGGCCGGCCTACCTTAAATGGGCGGTTCGCGCGAGCAAGTACGACCCCCTAGTGGACAAAGTGCAGATTCTCCAGGCTAATCCTGAGCATGCTCGTTTGATGACGACTGATGGCCGTGAGACTACTGTCTCCGTCCGTCACCTTGCCCCTTTCAGGGTCGCCGACCTGAGTAGGGATTCGGACGGACCGACCGAACCCATCTATGAGACTATGGCCTCTCCCGACGCTCCCATCGCCGAAAGTCTACCGACTCTCCCCGTGCCGGGTCTACCTGGGCCCGACGACTTGGAGTTACCCCCTTCGTCACCCGACCCTGATGGCGCCTCCGACGCCGGGGACACAGGGATGCGTGATGCCGTACCCGGGGAATTTCGGACACGTGCTGGCAGAGAAATTCGCCGCCCGGCCCGATACGGTTGGGTCGACTGACGTTCCGTACCCTGTTCGTGCTGTCGCTCGCTCGCTTCTAGCCGCACCGCCGTATAATTCTGACGGGGGGGGGGAGAATGTAGTGAAATCGTATTCGTACTGAACCCGGGGGTGATGCTCACTGCTCGTTGACACCGCTAGGGGTGTGACTATAAGACCCGCTGCTGGGGACGGTGCTCCGAGATTTCTCCTGTGACACGTTACATCTGGTAGACTCGCTAACGGTACGCCAGCATAGAATATCCAGCTTGCTTGCATTGAATGTTATGAATGGTCCCATGTGATGTCACATCGTATACTTATTGTATTTCCTTCATTACAGGATGATGTTATGATCTAAATGGAATTAAACCACCAGTTGGACTAAAGTTGTGTGGACCTGATTGGTTTTCCACAACAGTTAATAACCACATTTTCATGAGGGTACAAGGTTTAACATCACACACAAATGAGCGTGGTTAATAACCGCATTTTCATGAGGGTACAAGGTTTAACATCACACACAAAGAAGCGTGGTTAATACCCGCATTTTCATGAGTGTACAAGGTTTAACATCACACACAAAGGAGCGTGGTTAATAACCGCATTTTCATGAGTGTACAAGGTTTAACATCACACACAAAGGAGCGTGGTTAATAACCGCATTTTCATGAGGGTACAAGGTTTAACATCATACACAAAGAAGCGTGGCTAATAACCGCATTTTCATGAGGGTACAAGGTTTAACATCACACACAAAGGAGCGTGGCTAATAACCGCATTTTCATGAGGGTACAAGGTTTAACATCATACACAAAGAAGCGTGGTTAATAACCACATTTTCATGAGGGTACACGGTTTAACATCACACACAAAGAAGCGTGGTTAATAACCGCATTTTCATGAGTGTACAAGGTTTAACATCAAACACAAAGGAGCGTGGTTAATAACCGCATTTTCATGAGGGTACAAGGTTTAACATCCCACACAAGGGAGTGTGGTTAATAACCGCATTTTCATGAGGGTACAAGGTTTAACATCCCACACAAGGGAGCGTGGTTAATAACCGCATTTTCATGAGGGTACAAGGTTTAACATCCCACACAAGGGAGCGTGGTTAATAACCGCATTTTCATGAGGGTACAAGGTTTAACATCCCACACAAGGGAGCGTGGTTAATTACCGCATTTTCATGAGGGTACAAGGTTTAACATCACACACAAAGGAACGTGGTTAATAACCGCATTTTCATGAGGGTACAAGGTTTAACATCCCACACAAAGGAGCGTGGTTAATAACCGCATTTTCATCAGGGTACAAGGTTTAACATCCCACACAAGGGAACGTGGTTAATAACCGCCTTTTCATGAGGGTACAAGGTTTAACATCCCACACAAGGGAGCGTGGTTAATAACCGCATTTTCATGAGGGTACAAGGTTTAACATCATACACAAAGGAGCGTGGTTAATAACCGCATTTTCATGAGGGTACAAGGTTTAACATCCCACACAAAGGAACGTGGTTAATAACCGCATTTTCATGAGGGTACAAGGTTTAACATCCCATGCAAAGGAGCGTGGTTAATAACCGCAATTTCATGAGGGTACAAGGTTTAACATCCCACACAAAGAAGCGTGGTTAATAACCGCATTTTCATGAGGGCACAAGGTTTAACATCACACACAAAGAAGCGTGGTTAATAACCGCATTTTGATGAGTGGACAAGGTTTAACATGACACACAAAGAAGCGTGGTTAATAACCGCATTTTCATGAGTGTACAAGGTTTAACATCCCACACAAAGAAGCGTGGTTAATAACGACATTTTCATGAGGGTACAAGGTTTAACATTACACACAAAGAAGCGTGGTTAATAACCGCATTTTCATGAGGGTACAAGGTTTAACATCCCACACAAGGGAGCGTGATTAATAACCGCATTTTCATGAGGGTACAAGGTTTAACATCCCACACAAAGGAGCGTGGTTAATAACCGCGTTTTCATGTGGTTACAAGGTTTAACATCCCACACAAGGGAGCGTGGTTAATAACCGCATTTTCATGAGTGTACAAGGTTTAACATCGCACACAAAGGAGCGTGGCTAATAACCGCATTTTCATGAGTGTACAAGGTTTAACATCACACACAAAGGAGCGTGGTTAATAACCGCATTTTCATGAGGGTACAAGGTTTAACATCATACACAAAGGAGCGTGGTTAATAACCGCATTTTCATGAGGGTACAAGGTTTAACATCATACACAAAAAAGCGTGGTTAATAACCGCATTTTCATGCGGATACAAGGTTTAACATCACACACAAAGGAGTGTGGTTAATAACCGCATTTTCATGAGTGTACAAGGTTTAACATCACACACAAAGGAGCGTGGCTAATAACCGCATTTTCATGAGTGTACAAGGTTTAACATCACACACAAAGGAGCGTGGTTAATAACCGCATTTTCATGAGGGGACAAGGCTTAACATCATACACAAAGGAGCGTGGTTAATAACCGCATTTTCATGAGGGTACAAGGTTTAACATCCCACACAAGGGAGCGTGGTTAATAACCGCATTTTCATGAGGGGACAAGGCTTAACATCATACACAAAGAAGCGTGGTTAATAACCACATTTTCATGAGTGTACAAGGTTTAACATCACACACAAAGGAGCGTGGTTAATAACCGCATTTTCATGAGGGGACAAGGCTTAACATCATACACAAAGAAGCGTGGTTAATAACCGCATTTTCATGAGGGGACAAGGCTTAACATCATACACAAAGGAGCGTGGCTAATAACCGCATTTTCATGAGTGCACAAGGTTTAACATCACACACAAAGGAGCGTGGTTAATAACCGCATTTTCATGAGGGGACAAGGCTTAACATCATACACAAAGAAGCGTGGTTAATAACCACATTTTCATGAGGGTACAAGGTTTAACATCAAACACAAAGAAGCGTGGTTAATACCCGCATATTCATGAGTGTACAAGGTTTAACATCATACACAAAGAAGCGTGGTTAATAACCGCATTTTCATGAGTGTACAAGGTTTAACATCATACACAAAGAAGCGTGGTTAATAACCGCATTTTCATGAGGGTACAAGGTTTAACATCATACACAAAGAAGCCTGGTTAATACCCGCATTTTCATGTGTACAAGGTTTAACATCATACACAAAGAAGCGTGGTTAATAACCACATTTTCATGAGGGTACAAGGTTTAACATCATACACAAACAAGCGTGGTTAATACCCGCATTTTCATGTGTACAAGGTTTAACATCACACACAAAGAAGCGTGGTTAATACCCGCATTTTCATGAGTGAACAAGGTTTAACATCACACACAAAGAAGCGTGGTTAATACCCGCATTTTCATGAGGGTACAAGGTTTAACATCATACACAAAGAAGCGTGGTTAATAACCACATTTTCATGAGGGTACAAGGTTTAACATCACACACAAAGAAGCGTGGTTAACAACCGCATTTTCATGAGGGTACAAGGTTTAACATCATACACAAAGAAGCGTGGTTAATATCCGCATTTTCATGAATGTACAAGGTTTAACATCACACACAAAGAAGCGTGGTTAATACCCGCATTTTCATGAGGGTACAAGGTTTAACATCATACACAAAGAAGCGTGGTTAATGTAGTGAAATCGTATTCGTACTGAACCCGGGGTGATGCTCGCTGCTCGTTGACACCGCTAGGGGCGTGACTATAAGACCCGCTGCTGCGGACGGTGCTACGAGATTTCTCCTGTGACACGTTACATCTGGTAGACTCGCTAACGGTACGCCAGCATAGAATATCCAGCTTGCTTGCATTGAATGTTATGAATGGTCCCATGTGATGTCACATCGTATAATTATTGTATTTCCTTCATTACAAGATGATGTTATGATCTAAATGGAATTAAACCACCAGTTGGACTAAAGTTGTGTGGACCCGATTGGTTTTCCACAACACTTAATTCCATTTAGATCTACCGACATGGCTGGCAAGAAGACGCTGGCGGTTGCCGTATTCTGCGCCGACCCGCAAGCCCCGGATGGTGGCTTGCAACTGAAGCACTGGCTCAGAACATTGGAGAATCATTTCGACGAGCCTGAGACCGCGCCGACGGCTGCCGCGAAGCTAGCAACACTTCATTCAAAAATCGACTACAAGGTGTACAATTCCATCGCTCAATGCGCGACGTATGACCTCTCGATCGCGGAGCTCAAACGGCTGTACATAAAGGAAAAAAGCCCGGTGTATGCACGATATTTGCTGCAAACGCGACGTCAGCAACCCAACGAGGTGATGGACCACTACGCCCAGGAGCTCCGGCAGCTCTTGCTGGACAGCACCAGGGAGCCACGGACTCCCGCGCAGTCTCAGGATGATCTTCTTTTAGATGCCTTCATTGCAGGGGTCTCCTCCCAGGAACTAAGGCTCAAGCTCTTAGAGAAGACCGACCTGACCTTCGCTACGGCACTCGAGCAATGGAAAGTATACACCGAAGCGCGGATGCAATCGAACACCTATGATCGCACGCGCCTCTTGGCGGGCACTACACTACACGCCCGGCCGGAGAGTGCTACCGCCGAGGACGCGGACCTGCTCGCGGAACTCCGGGATGCTCCGGAGGAAGACCCAGTCCTGACGGCTGCCGTTACGACCAGACCCAAGGCCTTACGTGGGGCCGCATGCTTTTTCTGTGGGGGGCCACGCCATGCCCGGCCCGTGTGTCCGGCACGAGACGCTATATGCCATTTGTGCTCGCAAAAAGGACATTACGCGAAAGTGTGCAGGAAAACGGCACGCGGCTCGCGGCTCATTGAATCGCGCGGTCGCGGTCGCGTGGGCGCGGCGACCTTGAATGGGCTCATTGCGGAGCCTGCGAGCCGAGCCCGAAACCCGGCGCCTTACCCGACTTCGAAGGGGAGGGCCCCTCTCTGCGGGCCCCTGGGCGCTCAGACGTCCTTGGCGGGCGTCACCGGACAGCCACCACAGTCTCATCCTCAATCGGGCACGAAGTACCTGTCCTTGACCAAACTCCGGGCCACGCAAGGGGCTTTGAAGCCTCGCCAAGCCCCAGCGGAACGTTCTCCTCGTGTCGCCCACGAGCTAACGGTGGCCCTCACCCCGGAAAAGGCGATTTCGAATACTACGGAGGCCTTTTTCTGCCAAAAGTGTCAAAAGGCGATTTCAAATACTACGGAGGCCTTTTTCCCGTCAGAATTGTCAGATTTTGAATCGCGAAACACCGGAATGCTTGGGAAAGCCCTCTGATGGCGTTAATGGATTCCCCATGGTCAACGCAGACTCCGGCCACGACCGCAAAACTGCTGCTGGCATAGGATCCACCCGCGAGGCTTGTCCGACCCATTCGGGGGGCACAGTCCCACTCCCAGCAGCCTCGTCTGGCCTGGCTCAAGCCCTTATTCCCCTCATGGTCGAAGGCCATTGTGTTCGGGCCTTGGTGGATACAGGGTCTACGGATAGTTTTATCGACCAGCGACTTGTGCTCAGGCATGGATGGCGGATCTGGAGGTCTACGAGACGGATCTTCATGGCTTCCCAGGGGCTTCGACTCAGCACGAAGGGGGAATGCCGATTGAAACTCGTGCTAAAGGGACGGGTTTTCCCTGATGTACACCTTATGGTTTTACCCGCATTATGTGCTGATATCCGCATGATGCTAATCTGAAGCGCTTCCTTGAGGTCGCGCAGAGGTATCACTTAACTATGAACGAGGATAAGTGCCAATACTCCCTACGCATGATAGATCTTCTGGGGTACACCGTGACCCATGGCTCTGTCGCTCCGGATAAGGAGCGTCTGCGACCTTTGCTCGACATGGCCCCTCCCTGTGATCGGGCGTCCCTGAAGCGCGCTCTTGGGCTATTCGCCCATTACTCCAAATGGGTGCAAAGTTTCTCCGCGAAACTTCGCCCCCTCGTGGCCTGCGACACCTTCCCACTGAGTCCGGCCGCATTGGCGGCCTTTGAAGGCCTTAAGGCCGACATCGCCCGAGCCGCCGTGGTGACAATCGACAAGAGCGGCTCTTTCGTCCTCGAAAGTGACGCCTCGGATCAGGCCATCGCGGTGACCCTCTCCCAAGGGGGGCGTCCCGTGGCTTTCTTTTCACGGACTCTTACCACCGCTGAGCGGAGACACTCGTCCGTCGAAAAGGAAGCGTATGCGATCGTCGAGTCTATTCGGCGATGGCGCCCGTACTTACTCGGGCGGAGCTTCCAAATCATCACGGACCAGCAAAGCGTTGCGTTCATGTACGACACCTTACACGCCCAGTGCATTAAGAATGAGAAAATCACTCGCTGGCGTATCGAACTCGCCGACTTCTGTTACACCATCAAATATCGCCCGGGGAAGGATAACCGGGCCGCCGATGCCTTATCACGACGGGCGACATGCGCGGGTATCACCTCTTTGGAGGGCCTACGGGTGCTGAATGCCACTGCGGGCCATCCCGGCGTAACGCGTTTCGCTCATTTTGTGCGGTGTGGCAATCTCCCATACTCGATTGACGATATCCGCCGTATCTGTCGCGACTGCGCTATCTGCGCGGAAATCAAACCGCGTTTCTATAACCCTCCCATGGGGACTCTGGTTAAGGCTACGCGACCGTGGGAACGCTTGGCGATGGATTTCAAGGGCCCATTGAAGGTGTCGAGCAGCTCTCGCTATCTGCTCACTATCGTCGATGAGTACTCGCGATTCCCCTTTGCTTATACGTGCGCGGACATGACTGCTGCCACGGTGATGCGATGCTTACAGAACTTGTTCTCAATGTTCGGTTACCCGGCCTATATCCATACCGACCGGGGTGCGGTCTTCTTGTCTCAGGAGGTGCGCGGCTATCTGCTCCAAAATAACATTGCTTCTAGTTACACCACGCCGTACAGACCCCAGGCTAATGGGCAGATCGAACTCTTCAACGGGATTATCTGGAGGGCCGTCATGCTCAACCTCCGGACCCTCGGCCGGGGCCTCGATAAATGGGCTTGGTCGCTACCTGCGGCGTTGAACTCGATCAGGGCTCTCCTGTGTACGGCAACCAACCAAACTCCCCATGAGCGACTTTTCCACCACCCCAGGAGCATGGGGTGTATACGGTCTTTGCCCAGTTGGCTCGCTGGGCCCGGGCCGGCCTACCTTAAATGGGCGGTTCGCGCGAGCAAGTACGACCCCCTAGTGGACAAAGTGCAGATTCTCCAGGCTAATCCTGAGCATGCTCGTTTGATGACGACTGATGGCCGTGAGACTACTGTCTCCGTCCGTCACCTTGCCCCTTTCAGGGTCGCCGACCTGAGTAGGGATTCGGACGGACCGACCGAACCCATCTATGAGACTATGGCCTCTCCCGACGCTCCCATCGCCGAAAGTCTACCGACTCTCCCCGTGCCGGGTCTACCTGGGCCCGACGACTTGGAGTTACCCCCTTCGTCACCCGACCCTGATGGCGCCTCCGACGCCGGGGACACAGGGATGCGTGATGCCGTACCCGGGGAATTTCGGACACGTGCTGGCAGAGAAATTCGCCGCCCGGCCCGATACGGTTGGGTCGACTGACGTTCCGTACCCTGTTCGTGCTGTCGCTCGCTCGCTTCTAGCCGCACCGCCGTATAATTCTGACGGGGGGGGGGAGAATGTAGTGAAATCGTATTCGTACTGAACCCGGGGGTGATGCTCACTGCTCGTTGACACCGCTAGGGGCGTGACTATAAGACCCGCTGCTGGGGACGGTGCTCCGAGATTTCTCCTGTGACACGTTACATCTGGTAGACTCGCTAACGGTACGCCAGCATAGAATATCCAGCTTGCTTGCATTGAATGTTATGAATGGTCCCATGTGATGTCACATCGTATACTTATTGTATTTCCTTCATTACAGGATGATGTTATGATCTAAATGGAATTAAACCACCAGTTGGACTAAAGTTGTGTGGACCTGATTGGTTTTCCACAACAGTTAATAACCACATTTTCATGAGGGTACAAGGTTTAACATCACACACAAATGAGCGTGGTTAATAACCGCATTTTCATGAGGGTACAAGGTTTAACATCACACACAAAGAAGCGTGGTTAATACCCGCATTTTCATGAGTGTACAAGGTTTAACATCACACACAAAGGAGCGTGGTTAATAACCGCATTTTCATGAGTGTACAAGGTTTAACATCACACACAAAGGAGCGTGGTTAATAACCGCATTTTCATGAGGGTACAAGGTTTAACATCATACACAAAGAAGCGTGGCTAATAACCGCATTTTCATGAGGGTACAAGGTTTAACATCACACACAAAGGAGCGTGGCTAATAACCGCATTTTCATGAGGGTACAAGGTTTAACATCATACACAAAGAAGCGTGGTTAATAACCACATTTTCATGAGGGTACACGGTTTAACATCACACACAAAGAAGCGTGGTTAATAACCGCATTTTCATGAGTGTACAAGGTTTAACATCAAACACAAAGGAGCGTGGTTAATAACCGCATTTTCATGAGGGTACAAGGTTTAACATCCCACACAAGGGAGTGTGGTTAATAACCGCATTTTCATGAGGGTACAAGGTTTAACATCCCACACAAGGGAGCGTGGTTAATAACCGCATTTTCATGAGGGTACAAGGTTTAACATCCCACACAAGGGAGCGTGGTTAATAACCGCATTTTCATGAGGGTACAAGGTTTAACATCCCACACAAGGGAGCGTGGTTAATTACCGCATTTTCATGAGGGTACAAGGTTTAACATCACACACAAAGGAACGTGGTTAATAACCGCATTTTCATGAGGGTACAAGGTTTAACATCCCACACAAAGGAGCGTGGTTAATAACCGCATTTTCATCAGGGTACAAGGTTTAACATCCCACACAAGGGAACGTGGTTAATAACCGCCTTTTCATGAGGGTACAAGGTTTAACATCCCACACAAGGGAGCGTGGTTAATAACCGCATTTTCATGAGGGTACAAGGTTTAACATCATACACAAAGGAGCGTGGTTAATAACCGCATTTTCATGAGGGTACAAGGTTTAACATCCCACACAAAGGAACGTGGTTAATAACCGCATTTTCATGAGGGTACAAGGTTTAACATCCCATGCAAAGGAGCGTGGTTAATAACCGCAATTTCATGAGGGTACAAGGTTTAACATCCCACACAAGGGAACGTGGTTAATAACCGCATTTTCATGAGGGTACATTATTTTGAACATAAATTGCTGTGAATGTAAAACTGTTAAACTCCGTTGTTCGGATCAAATTATATTTGCAGGTCGATCGAAGTTTCTCACAATTGTTGTTGTTTACCTGTTGTGGAAAACTGGAGACAGCTGGTCAATTTAGAAAGGTGATTAAACTTAACATAAAAATGTGTATCATGCAAAAATGATAATTACCCATGTCGATTTAATACTTTATACATTGCTTCCAACTGGTTACTTTGTCAGGTCAGACAGGTTTATACTACATAAATAAATTAACGCATTGTCAGCTCAAAATTACTCGCACACATTATTCCTGAAGACAAGGTAACGCTGATTGGGAAGGAGTCCAAGAACGTTAAACGGGCGTCCCATTTGTCTGTGTGTCTGCAGTCATTAGGTGGTGAGCGTTGAAGACCCCACAGTGTATTTCGCAATGTGTAGGCAAGTTATCTCTGGCACCCTTAACATATTATAAATTCCTGCCCTAACTACTGCTGGGAATTTAATGGCAAACCACCCAGTATCAAAATTGCCAAAATCTGCTTCGCCAGCACTGACACACTGTAACAGAGTACAGTGAATAAACAAACAATCACAATAAATAACAATCGAACCCCCGAGCTTGATGAGTCACCAACACACAGGTCGAGTCCCATTATAACAACAAATGCTGCATAACGTGTTAGCAACAAGGGTGGTCTGACATACAAACACATTGCCCTGTTCATCACCGGTGTGTGTGTGTGTGTGTGTGTGTGTGTGTGTGTGTGTGTGTGTGTGTGTGTGTGTAGGTATGTGTGCGTCTGTATGTATGTGGGTGTACATGTGTGTGTGTATGTGTATGTGTGTGGGTGTATATGTATGTGTATGGGTGTACGTGTGGGTGTGTGTGTTTGTGTGTGTATGTGTGTGTGTGTGTGTGTGTGTGTGTGTGTGTGTGTGTGTGTGTGTGTGTGTGTGTGTGTGTGTGTCTGGATGTGTGTATGTGTATGTGTGTGTGTGTGTACATGTGTGTGAGTGTGTGTTTATATGTGTATATATGTGTATTTATATGTGTATGTGTATGTGTGTATGTGTGTGTGTGTGTGTGTGTGTGTGTGTGTGTGTGTGTGTGTGTGTGTGTGTGTGTGTGTGTGTGTGTGTAGGTATGTAGGTATGTGTGCGTCTGTATGTATGTGGGTGTACATGTGTGTGTGTATGTATATGTGTGTGGGTGTATATGTATGTGTATGGGTGTACGTGGGTGTGGGTGTTTGTGTGTGTGTGTGTGTGTATGTATGTGTGTGTGTGTGTGTGTGTGTGTGTGTGTGTGTGTGTGTGTGTGTGTGTGTGTGTGTGTGTGTGTGTGTCTGGATGTGTGTATGTGTATGTGTGTGTGTGTGTACATGTGTGTGTGTGTGTTTATATGTGTGTGTGTATATGTATATTTATATGTGTATGTGTATTTATATGTGTGTGTGTGTGTGTGTGCGTGTGTGTGTGTATGTGTGTGTGCGTGTGAGTGTGTGTGTGTGTGTGTGTGTGTGTGTGTGTGTGTGTGTGTGTGTGTGTGTGTGTGTGTGTGTGTGTGTGTAGAGCATCTAAAGGTGAGACCTACGTCGCTGAAATCTTCTGCTTCTGTTTTGAGGTGTTTATTTGCTGGACGGAGCATTAGACAGCTCAGGGTCTGGCTCCTGTTTCAAGCTGTGACATTGTTATGGGTAATGCTGAGGCCCATACCCCAGCTCCTGCATGGACAGCCACTCAGACATGCTGTGGCTGTGCTTTAAGAGCGTTTTGCAGATAGCTTCTCATTTGCCTTGAGGGCACATTCCAGCTGCAATAACCACAGCGACAGCGTGTTAGCAAAACTGTGAGATAAAACACCAAACTTACTGCATTGGTTCTGCATTAAATTAGCGCCTTCTGACCTCTTCATTTAGCCAAAGTCGGGAAACCAGGAGCTTTGACAAGATTCCAATTTCCCCTTTGTCTACGTGTGTGTAAATGTGTTCATTTTCTGTTTTGTGTGTTATAAATAATACACAAATCACTGTTCAGAGCTGACTTTCAGATATTCTGTTCTTTGTTAAATTGTCAAAAACCTTAAGGTTCTTTAATCGATCAATGTCCAATCAGCAGGCAGCTGAAGTATAAACTTGTGTTTATTTAGAAGGTGAGGCGCAAGCGATATGCTTGAATATAGAATGAAATTTTTTCCATATCGAATCATATTATATATATAAAGCTCATTGTAACCACGGACTGACTGACTCACTGAATTTCAAAAAGTGTCCGTAAATTTAAATTACCTAAAAAACTGTAAACACGTCCATTAAAAAAATAGAAAAAATAAAATAAATAAATAAATGAAAACCTCAATCAATATCTAGCCTTGAAAAATTGTAATTTATATAACTGTCAAAACAGTGAAATAAAAAATCTCAATAAATAAATAAAAAATAAAGAAATAAAAACCTCAATCGATATCTGGCCTTGGAAAATTATAATTTGTATAACTGTAAACTGAAATAAAAATCTCAAGAAATAAATACATAATAAATAAATAAAAACCTCAATCAATATGTAGCCTTGAAAAATTGTAATTTGTATAACTGTAAACAGTGAAATAAAAATCTCAATAAATAAATACATAATAAATAAATAAAAACCTCAATCAATATGTGGCCTTGAAAAATTGTAATTTGTATAACTGTAAACAGTGAAATTAATATCTCAATAAATAAATACATAATAAATAAAATAAAACCTCAATCAATATGTAGCCTTGAAAAATTGTAATTTGTATAACTGTAAACAGTGAAATTAATATCTCAATAAATAAATACATAATAAATAAAATAAAACCTCAATCAATATGTAGCCTTGAAAAATTGTAATTTGTATAACTATAAACAGTGAAATTAATATCTCAATAAATAAATACATAATAAATAAAATAAAACCTCAACCAATATGTAGCCTTGAAAAATTGTAATTTGTATAACTATAAACAGTGAAATTAATATCTCAATAAATAAATACATAATAAATAAATAAAAACCTCAATCAATATGTGGCCTTGAAAAATTGTAATTTGTATAACTGTAAACAGTGAAATAAAAATCTCAATAAATAAATACATAATAAATAAATAAAAACCTCAATCGATATGTAGCCTTGAAAAATTGTAATTTGTATAACTGTAAACAGTGAAATAAAAAATCTCAATAAATAAATAAAAAATAAAGAAATAAAAACCTCAATCGATATCTGGCCTTGGAAAATTATAATTTGTATAACTGTAAACAGTGAAATAAAAATCTCAAGAAATAAATACATAATAAACTAGAACGGGCACTCGGTAGAGCGCATACCTTCGCCGCAGCTACTGTTCTGTACTTGGCATGGGAGTGTAGGGAACAGAACAACAAAAATACGATTTTGACCTTTTCGTGACCTTGACCTTGACCTTTGACCCGATTGCTCCCAAAATCTAATCAAATGTGTCCCGTATAATAACCAATCATCCCACCAAATTTCATGCAATTCGGTTGAATACTTTTTGAGTTATGCGAATAACATACACACACACACACAGACATACAAATAAATACACAGCGATCAAAACGTAACCTTCCGCTTTTGCGAAGGTAATAAATAAATAAAAACCTCAATCAATATGTAGCCTTGAAAAATTGTAATTTCAATAACTGTAAACAGTGAAATTAAAATCTCAATAAAGAAATACATAATAAATAAATAAAAACCTCAATCAATATGTAGCCTTGAAAAATTGTAATTTGTATAACTGTAAACAGTGAAATAAAAATCTCAATAAATAAATACATAATAAATAAATAAAAACCTCAATCAATATGTGGCCTTGAAAAATTGTAATTTGTATAACTGTAAACAGTGAAATAAAAATCTCAATAAATAAATACATAATAAATAAAATAAAACCTCAATCAATATGTAGCCTTGAAAAATTGTAATTTGTATAACTATAAACAGTGAAATTAATATCTCAATAAATAAATACATAATAAATAAAATAAAACCTCAATCAATATGTAGCCTTGAAAAATTGTAATTTGTATAACTATAAACAGTGAAATTAATATCTCAATAAATAAATACATAATAAATAAATAAAAACCTCAATCAATATGTGGCCTTGAAAAATTGTAATTTGTATAACTGTAAACAGTGAAATAAAAAATCTCAATAAATAAATAAAAAATAAAGAAATAAAAACCTCAATCGATATCTGGCCTTGGAAAATTATAATTTGTATAACTGTAAACAGTGAAATAAAAATCTCAAGAAATAAATACATAATAAATAAATAAATAAAAACCTCAATCAATATGTAGCCTTGAAAAATTGTAATTTGTATAACTGTAAACAGTGAAATAAAAATCTCAATAAATAAATACATAATAAATAAAATAAAACCTCAATCAATATGTAGCCTTGAAAAATTGTAATTTGTATAACTATAAACAGTGAAATTAATATCTCAATAAATAAATCAGTAAAAACAAACAAAAAAAAAAAAAAACCTCAATCGACATCTTGCCTTGGAAAATTGTAATTTCAATAACTGTAAACAGTGAAATAAAAATAAATAAATAAAAACCTCAATCGATATCTTGCCTTGGAAAATTGTAATTTTAATAACTGTAATTTCAATAACTGTACACAGCGAAATAAAAATAAATTTAAAAAACCTCAATCGATATCTTGCCTTGGAAAATTGTAATTTCAATAACTGTAAATAGTGAAATAAAAATAAATAAATAAAAACCTCAATCGATATCTTGCCTTGAAAATTGTAATTTCAATAACTGTAAACAGTGAAATAAAAATAAATAAATAAAAACCTCAATCAATATCTTGCCTTGGAAAATTGTAATTTCAATAACTGTAATTTCAATAACTGTACACAGTGAAATATAAATAAATATTAATAAAAACCTCAATCGATATCTTGCCTTGAAAAATTGTAATTTCTATAACTGTAAACAGTGAAATAAAAAATCTCAATAAATAAATAAATAAAAACCTCAATCAATATGTAGCCTTGAAAAATTGTAATTTGTATAACTGTAAACAGTGAAATTAAAATCTCAATAAATAAATAAATCATAAATAAATAATAAATAAATTAAAATCTCAATCGATATCTTGCCTTGGAAAATTGTAATTTCAATAACTGTACACAGTGAAATATAAATAAATAAATAAAAACCTCAATCGATATCTAGCCTTGAAAAATTGTAATTTCAATAACTGTACACAGTGAAATATAAATAAATAAATAAAAACCTCAATAGATATCTTGCCTTGAAAAATTGTAATTTCTATAACTGTAAACGGTGAAATAAAAATCTCAATAAATAAATAAATAAAAACCTCAATCAATATGTAGCCTTGAAAAATTGTAATTTGTATAACTGTAAACAGTGAAATTAAAATCTCAATAAATAAATAAATCATAAATAAATAATAAATAAATTAAAATCTCAATCGATATCTTGCCTTGGAAAATTGTAATTTCAATAACTGTACACAGTGAAATATAAATAAATAAATAAAAACCTCAATCGATATCTAGCCTTGAAAAATTGTAATTTCAATAACTGTACACAGTGAAATATAAATAAATAAATAAAAACCTCAATAGATATCTTGCCTTGAAAAATTGTAATTTCTATAACTGTAAACGGTGAAATAAAAATCTCAATAAATAAATAAATAAAAACCTCAATCAATATCCAGTCTTGAAAAATTGTAATTTCTATAACTGTAAACAGTGAAATTAAAATCTCAATAAATAAATAAATAAAAACCTCAATCGATATCTGGCCTTGGAAAATTGTAATTTCTATAACTGTAAACAGTGAAATATAAATAAATAAATAAAAACCTCAATCGATATCTAGCCTTGAAAAATTGTAATTTCTAGAACTGTAAACAGCGAAATAAAAATCTCAATGAAAATTTCCATAAAAACGGTAAACGGTCCATAAAATAAAAAAAATTAAATTAAAAACCTAAATTGATATCTAGCAGGAGGTGGGTGATGCTTGCCTATAAACATGAAGCTTCTATTTATTATGTATCTACGTAAGGAAGCACGGTTCCTTATTGTTTACAATGTGTAAGCATACCCCACTAGTAAGTATACAAGCATCAACATCACACTGTACCGTACACCACCCAACAGTCACTCATAAAGACATTTGGGACAGAAATGAATGGTGACAACTTGTGCACTGTTGAGTTAAAAGATCACCTGTGCGAATTTGAGTTTGAGATGCAAAAGGAGAGTGATTGAGTAAATGATACTTGTGTATCTCATCATGGAACGTGTGTTACATAATTATATAGTTTAATTATTGTATCATGGTCTGGCTCGGAGTCCTGGACTTGTGCATATGCCTGTGCAGTGTGCATGTCACTTAGCAGGTGTAAAGTCAAGCTGCCCAATCGTTCTTGGAATTAACAGTGAGACGGGTCATTAGGAGCATCTGTGGGTGTATCACATCATCCCTGACGCACGACAATACCCACGGCAACCCCACAAGGAGCCGCAGGCTTTTGCGTGAATATCTCGTCATCAGCAATGCTCACTGGGAATGGAGAGTAATGGACATACAGGTGGACGAGTCATTAAACAGGTTTGAACAGGTAAGGAAACCAACATTTCAACACGAAGGTTCTGGAACAAACTCCCTCACTCTCTTCAACACCACTCCTCCCTCCAGGTCTTTAAAACAGCTGTTCACCACCATCTCTTATCTTCCCCAATCCAAAACCTTGATCTTTTCTACCCCCGCTAATTCACCCCAGATTCACTTTTCTGAAATACCGACTTCTCTCCTGGAAGTCCTATCAGTGTCCTTGTGTTTTATACTTCTCCCCCTTCTCCCCCTTCTTAAGCCTCCTCCCCCCAAGCCCTCTCCCTCCCACAGATCTTCCGATGTCCCTGTTCTCTGCTGTTGTACTTGTGTGCTTCCCTCTCTCTCCCCATCGTCTCCCGCTCCCTTTGTTGTATGTTTTGTGTGTCCGTTTGTCTTTTTGTGAGTAATGTTAGCTCTTACACGAGCCTCGATCTTGTATACAAAAAAAAAGCACAAGGTTTTCAAATCTGTGAGTAAGTGACACCACCTTTTCTTCCCACACTTCGTACTTTGATTTCATTGTATTTCTGTGTCCACAGCAAGGCTTTCCCAGCCAATATTCATTTTCCACGTCAGGCTCACAAAGTGCCATTATCACCTGCATTTAGCTTTTCTTACACCTCCAGAGTCGGTCTATTTCTGGTAGCAATGTAGCTAATCTCTTCATTGTCTGGGCTTCATCTTCCCTGCGCCTATTGTACATATTTGGCAGGTGCACACTTTGCTCAGGGACCTTTGCTTTTCATATCGACAAAATGAAGTGTTTAACAAAATGATAGCTGGCAACCAAAAAGATAGTTCACTGTGATCCAGGAGAGAAAATAGAATGTAGATGATTTCAGTCGTTTTACTTAATCCTTCAAAGGAAGATGGAAATGAAGATACTTGTAGAAAATGTACGCAGGGGACAAATATGGAAACTTTTGATGATCATTGTTGTGGAAAACCAATCAGGTCCACACAACTTTAGTCCAACTTGTGGTTTAATTCCATTTAGATCATGACATCATCCTGTAATGCAGGAAATGCAATAAGTATACGATGTGGCATCACATGGGACCATTCATAACATTCAATGCAAGCAAGCTGGATATTCTATGCTGGCGTACCGTTAGCGAGTCTACCAGATGTAACGTGTCACAGGAGAAGTCTCGGAGCACCGTCCGCAGCAGCGGGTCTTATAGTCACGCCCCTAGCGGTGTCAACGAGCAGCGAGCATCACCCCGGGTTCAGTACGAATACGATTTCACTACATTCTCCCCCCCCCCCCCCCCCCCCCCGTCAGAATTATACGGCGGTGCGGCTAGAAGCGAGCGAGCGTTAGCACGAACAGGGTGCGGAACATCAGTCGACCCAACCGTATCGGGCCGGGCGGCGAATTTCTCTGCCAACACGCGTCCGAAATTCCCCGGGTACGGCATCACGTATCCCTGTGTCCCCGGCGTCGGAGGCGCCATCAGGGTCGGGTGACGAAGGGGGTAACTCCAAGTCGTCGGGCCCAGGTATACCCGGCGAGGGGAGAGTCAGTAGACTTTCGGCGATGGGAGCGTCGGGAGAGGCCATAGTCTCATAGATGGGTTCGGTCGGTCCGTCCGATTCCCTACTCAGGTCGGCGACCCCGCAAGGGGCAAGGTGACGGACGGAGACAGTAGTCTCACGGCCATCAGTCGTCATCACACGAGCATGCTCAGGATTAGCCTGGAGAATCTGCACTTTGTCCACTAGGGGGTCGTACTTGCTCGCGCGAACCGCCCGTTTAAGGTAGGCCGGCCCGGGCCTAGCGAGCCAACTGGGCAAAGACCGTATACACCCCGTGCTCCTGGGGTGGTGGAAAAGTCGCTCATGGGGAGTTTGGTTGGTTGCCGTACACAGGAGAGTCCTGATCGAGTTCAACGCCGCAGGTAGCGACCAAGCCCATTTATCGAGGCCCCGGCCGAGGGTCCGGAGGTTGAGCATGACAGCCCTCCAGATAATCCCGTTGAAGCGTTCGATCTGCCCATTAGCCTGGGGTCTGTACGGCGTGGTGTAACTAGAAGCAATGTTATTTTGGAGCAGATAGCCGCGCACCTCCTGAGACAAGAAGACCGCACCCCGGTCGGTATGGACATAGGCCGGGTACCCGAACATTGAGAACAAGTTCTGTAAGCATCGCATCACCGTGGCAGCAGTCATGTCCGCGCACGTATAAGCAAAGGGGAATCACGAGTACTCATCGACGATAGTGAGCAGATAGCGAGAGCCGCTCGACACCGGCAATGGGCCCTTGAAATCCATCGCCAAGCGTTCCCACGGTCGCGTAGCCTTAACCAGAGTCCCCATGGGAGGGTTATAGAAACGCGGTTTGATTTCCGTGCAGATAGCGCAGTCGCGACAGATACGGCGGATATCGTCAATCGAGTATGGGAGATTGCCACGCCGCACAAAATGAGCGAAACGCGTTACGCCGGGATGGCCCGCAGTGGCATGCAGCACACGTAGGCCCTCCAAAGAGGTGATACCCGCGCATGTAGCCGGTCGTGATAAGGCATCGGCGGCCCGGTTATCCTTCCCCGGGCGATATTTGATGGTGTAACAGAAGTCGGCGAGTTCGATACGCCAGCGAGTGATTTTCTCATTCTTAATGCGCTGGGCGTGTAAGGTGTCATACATGAACGCAATGCTTTGCTGGTCCGTGATGATTTGGAAGCACCGCCCGAGTAAGTACGGGCGCCATCGCCGAATAGACGACGATCGCATACGCTTCCTTTTCGACGGACGAGTGTCTCCGCTCAGCGGTGGTAAGAGTCCGTGAAAAGAAAGCCATGGGACGCCCCCCTTGGGAGAGGGTCGCCGCGATGGCCTGATCCGAGACGTCACTTTCGAGGACGAAAGAGCCGCTCTCGTCGATTGTTGCCACGGCAGCTCGGGCGATGTCGGCCTTACGGCCTTCAAAGGCCGCCAATGCGGCCGGACTCAGTGGGAAGGTGTCGCAGGCCACGAGGGGGCGAAGTTTCGCGGAGAAATTTTGCACCCATTTGGAGTAATGGGCGAATAGCCCGAGGCCGCGCTTCAGGGACGCCCGATCACAGGGAGGGGCCATGTCGAGCAAAGGTCGCAGACGCTCCTTATCCGGAGCGACAGAGCCATGGGTCACGGTGTACCCCAGAAGATCTATCGTGCGTAGGGAGTATTGGCACTTATCCTCGTTCATAGTTAAGTGATACCTCTGCGCGACCTCAAGGAAGCGCTTCAGATTAGCATCATGGTGCCCTTGGTCATATCCACAAACCGTAAGATTATCGAGGTAGACGAAAACATCGGTTAAGTGCTCCCGCGCAATGAGGTCATCCATGGCCCTCTGGAAACAAGCGACCCCGTTCGTTACCCCAAAAGGCAATCGCGTAAATTGGTACAACCGCTGCCCCGACTCAAAAGCGGTATAGATACGATCCGCCCTAGAGATAGGGATCTGGTGGTACGCACTACGGAGATCGAGAGTGCTATAGACCGAATACTGGGACACCTGTTGCACCAGCGCGTCCATCCCCGGAAGGGGGTAGGCATCCAGCTGTGTAAAGCGGTTAATCGTTTGGGAATAGTCGATTACCATGCGTCTGCGGTGGGCCTCACTGCGCACCACCAAGACCTGGGCGTGCCACGGCGACCTGCTAGGTTCTATGATGCCGTCTTTCAAGAGCTGAGCCGTTTCGTCCGCAATGAATTGCATGTCTGCGCGAGAGTAGCGCCGTGATTTCACCGCGACAGGGGTACAGTCGGAGGTTAGATTGGGGAACAGCGAAAGCGGCTGGATGTCCATTTTCGCTAGGGCGCAACCGCAAGCGCGTCATCCGCCCCCACAACAAGCGTGTCAGGCCCACCAAACTCCATTACCAGACGTCCATGCAGCTTAAGAAAATCGTGTCCTAACAGAATATCAGCACATAAAGCGGGTAAAACCATAAGGTGTACATCAGGAAAAACCCGTCCCTTTAGCACGAGTTTCAATCGGCATTCCCCCTTTGTGCTGAGTCGAAGCCCCTGGGAAGCCATGAAGATCCGTCTCGTAGACCTCCAGATCCGCCATCCATGCCTGACCACAAGTCGCTGGTCGATAAAACTATCCGTAGACCCTGTATCCACCAAGGCCCGAACACAATGGCCTTCGACCATGAGGGGAATAAGGGCTTGAGCCAGGCCAGACTAGGCCGCTGGGAGTGGGACTGAACCCCCCGAATGGGTCGGACAAGCCTCGCGGGTGGATCCTATGCCAGCAGCAGTTTTGCGGTCGTGGCCGGAGTATGCGTTGTCCATGGGGAATCCATTAATGCCATCAGAGGGCTTTCCCAAGCATTCCGGTGTTTCGCGATTCAAAATCTGACAATTCTGACGGGAAAAGGCCTCCGTAGTATTTGAAAACGCCTTTTGACACTTTTGGCAGGAAAAGGCCTCCGTAGTATTCGAAATCGCCTTTTCCGGGGTGAGGGCCACCGTTAGCTCATGGACGACACGAGGAGAACGTTCCGCTGGGGCTTGGCGAGGCTTCAAAACCCCTTGCGTGGCCCGGAGTTTGGTCAAGGACACGTACTTCGTGCCCGATTGAGGATGAGACTGTGGTGGCTGTCCGGTGACGCCCGCCAAGGACGTCTGAGCGCCCAGGGGCCCGCAGAGAGGGGCCCTCCCCTTCGAAGACGGGTAAGGCGCCGGGTTTCAGGCTCGGCTCGCAGGCTCCGCAATGAGCCCATTCAAGGTCGCCGCGACCACGCGACCGCGACCGCGCGATTCAATGAGCCGCGAGCCGCGTGCCATTTTCCTGCACACTTTCGCGTAATGTCCCTTTTGCGCGCACAAATGGCATATAGCATCTCGTGCCGGACACACGGGCCGGGCATGGCGTGGCCCCCCACAGAAAAAGCATGCGGCCCCGCGTAAGGCCTTGGGTCTGGCCGTAGCGGCAGCCGTCAGGACTGGGTCTTCCTCCGGAGCATCCCGGAGTTCCGCGAGCAGGTCTGCGTCCTCGGCGGTAGCACTCTCCGGCCGGGCGTGTAGTGTAGTGCCCGCCAAGAGGCGCGTGCGATCATAGGTGTTCGATTGCATCCGCGCTTCGGTGTATACTTTCCCTTGCTCGAGTGCCGTAGCGAAAGTCAGGTCGGTCTTCTCTAGGAGCTTGAGCCTTAGTTCCTGGGAGGAGACCCCTGCAATAAAGGCATCTAAAAGAAGATCATCCTGAGACTGCGCGGGAGTCCGTGGCTCCTTGATGCTGTCCAGCAAGAGCTGCCGGAGCTCCTGGGCGTAGTGGTCCATCGCCTCGTTGGGTTGCTGACGTCGCATTAGCAGCAAATATCGTGCATACACCGGGCTTTTTTCCTTTATGTACAGCCGTTTGAGCTCCGCGATCGAGAGGTCATACGTCGCGAATTGAGCGATGGAATTGTACACCTTGTAGTCGATTTTTGAATGAAGCGTTGCTAGCTTCGCGGCAGCCGTCGGCGCGGTCTCAGGCTCCTCGAAATGATTCTCCAATGTTCTGAGCCAGTGCTTCAGTTGCAAGCCACCATGCGGGGCTTGCGGGTCGGCGCAGAATACGGCAACCGCCAGCGTCTTGTTGCCAGCCATGTCGGTAGATATAAATGGAATTAAGTGTTGTGGAAAACCAATCAGGTCCACACAACTTTAGTCCAACTTGTGGTTTAATTCCATTTAGATCATGACATCATCCTGTAATGCAGGAAATGCAATAAGTATACGATGTGGCATCACATGGGACCATTCATAACATTCAATGCAAGCAAGCTGGATATTCTATGCTGGCGTACCGTTAGCGAGTCTACCAGATGTAACGTGTCACAGGAGAAGTCTCGGAGCACCGTCCGCAGCAGCGGGTCTTATAGTCACGCCCCTAGCGGTGTCAACGAGCAGCGAGCATCACCCCGGGTTCAGTACGAATACGATTTCACTACAATCATTACCCCCGCCAGGGAGTAATGCATTCGAGTGTGTGTGTGTGTGTGTGTGTGTGTGTGTGTGTGTGTGTGTCTGTGTGTGTGTGTGTGTGTGTGTGTGTGTGTGTGTGTGTGTGTGTGTGTGTGTGTGTGTGTGTGTGTGTCTTCGTATGTTCGTGTGTTTGTGAACAAGATATCTGGAAAAGTTCTGAACGGATTTGGATGAAAGTTGGTGGGATGATTGCCCTTGGGATAAGGAAGAATTGATTAGTTTTTGGTGAAGCTCAGGATATTATTCCGGATCCAGGAATTTTTGGGGGGAATTTTTTGGGGAATTTTTTTTTCTGTTTTACTGCATTAAAGCTTTTATTCTTATTCTTAAATGATGTTTTTCTCCTCTAATTCCGAGATGTATCAAAATAAATTATCTGACAGTTAGGGCCTACTTTATTTTTCATTTATTGTTTTGGGGAGAGGGGATGTTAAACAAAACGTATTATTCCAACTTGACCCACGGCGGGAGTACGCGCTCTATTCTAGTTTTGATGTGAAATATTGAACATGAAGCACATTAATTAATTTAGGGGCTATTGTGGGGAAAAAAACATTTTACTGCTCAATTTTTGAAGTGGGAATACATATAAGGATTTTTTTTCAACTAAGCCAAAAGCGTTTCCTGTTTGAGATTAAAAAATTCAGTCAGTGGTTCGGAATTTGTTTCATTTCCTCCACCACCCAAGGTGGGTGGAGGTTGTTTTCAACCCTGTCTGTTTGTTTGTGAACAAGATATCTCAAAAAGTTGTGGACGGACTCGGACGAAATTTGGTGGACCGGTTGTGTGTGCGACCAGGACTAATCGATTCGATTTTGGTGAAGATCTGTATATGGATTCTGATATGAGAATTATTTAATTTTTAAGCGATTTTTCACCATTGAGAGATAGGGCGAAAAGCGATACAATCCAAGTGGTATGAAAAACAAGTTATTCACGAGTTATGACTAAACTTGGGGGATGAGTTGGTTAGATGTCAAGAACAAGCCGATTCGATTTTGGTTCAGGTCCGAATCCAGATCCGGCCTACCAGTGGATACAAACCATAAACTGTTCAGCCTGGTGGAGGTGTGCGCTCTACCGAGGACCGTTCTTGTCTGCATTGTACGAGGCAGGCGTATCTCCCTCACTTAGCTGATGGGTTAATCAAAGGACAGCATGTTGTACTTTTTAATTTTTTGATCAATCAATTAATTGATTAATTATTAATTACTATCAAATTATTAATTCCTTATTTATTTTCTTTCTCATCTGGGCAATATCCCAGACACATAATGAGCTAGGACACTAATATTTGGACATGACGGTGTCCAAGTGATTTGGTCATAAAAGATAACCTAATCGATTAATTATTAAATTTTTCGATTAAGTACTTACTTTACAAAAAGTTAGATTCAGATAAAACAGTGGTGGATTCGGTATGCTATTAGCCAATTGATTAATAAATGTATTATCTGACGATTATCATTTATTTATTTTAATTATGCAATTAATCAATCAATTATTGTATACTGCTCCCTCGTAATTCCGTCTCCATGTGCTGCACAATGGCATCGCCAGGCACCAAAGGCCAAAGGCGCCCCGACCATGTCGCACACTGGAGGATATATTATTTATCTCGCATGGGGGGGGGGGGTGTACTTTTGATGTAGCTCTACTTGTTATATATTTATCTACAAGTTGGGTCACCCGATGAATTAGATCGGGTAACTTAGATTTTAGTAAAACATCAAGATCGTTGTTTAAAGCTGTAGTAGAAAGATTACGTTGGGAGTGCAGCACGGCAATGACAGGCCAAATGGCCTACTCGTTTCCTGGTTTAATAATAATAATAATAATAATAATACATTTATTTTATATAGCGCTTTTCAAGAAGCCCAAAGACGCTTTGACAGAGTACAAAAAACAAGTGCAAAAAGACAAAAATAAATAGGTAAATAATCGTAAGGAGCAGGAGGTCGTACAGGAACCTGCGACCACCCCTTACTCTCAGTGTCGACCTGTGGAGACTGGGAATCTTATTTAAATAGAAATAGAAATATTTAAATGGAAGTGGTTGTTGATTCCAGACATAAAATCCCCTTTGAACACCAACGGTGGATGGAGGTGTATGCCAAGCTCCTCCCCCCTCTCCCAGCAGAAGGGAACACCTGACCGATGACAATCAGGCGGCCGAAATAACATTATTTCATGTTTTAAATTCAATTTGCTTAAGAAATGAAAGTTTTTATTGTGACATTAACCTTCCGCGTGTGAAAATAATACTGTACAGAAAATTCATGGAAATTGGCACAGCCATACATACAGGTACAGGGGTATGGAATTTTATATATATCAAAGAAAAGGCTTCACACAGAAACAACTTGCATGTTGAAAAGTAAAGCCTCGTGGTCTTTTTCTCCAAAACAGGTAAAGATATTTGCATGAACCAAGGACAGATACTAACATCAATCTTTATTCTACCATTGTGCATATATATTTCTCAACATAATCACCACTACATTCCACATGTTTCTGCCAACGTTCAAATAGTTTTGTGATGCCGTCACATTAGAACTGTGCGTCTTGGTGGCTTAACCAGCGCTTCATGATGGGACAGAGGGTTGGGAGATGAGGGTTGAGGTTTTGGAGGGATGTTGAGGTTTTGGGGGGATGTTGAGGTTTTGGGGGGATGTTGAGGTTTTGGGGGGATGTTGAGGATTTGGGGGGATGTTGAGGATTTTGGGGGATGTTGAGGATTTGGGGGGATGTTGAGGATTTGGGGGGATGTTGAGGATTTGGGGGGATGTTGAGGATTTGGGGGGATGTTGAGGATTTGGGGGGATGTTGAGGATTTGGGGGGATGTTAAGGATTTGGGGGGATGTTGAGGATTTGGGGTGGAGGGGGCATTGAAGATGGGGTGGGAGAGGGTTGGGAGATGAGGGTTGAGGTTTTGGGGGGATGTTGAGGTTTTGGGGGGATGTTGAGGTTTTGGGGGGATGTTGAGGATTTGGGGGGATGTTGAGGATTTGGGGGGATGTTGAGGATTTGGGGGGATGTTGAGGATTTGGGGGGATGTTGAGGATTTGGGGGGATGTTGAGGATTTGGGGTGGAGGGGGCATTGAAGATGGGGTGGGAGAGGGTTGAGAACTTTGGGTTGGGAGGCGGCTTAAAGACTTGTAGTGAGGAGGGCATTTGAAGACAGGTTGGGGAGGGGGTTTGAAGACTTTGGATTTGGGGGTGGGGCTTGATGATTTAGGGTGGGGGGTGGGGAGGTTGAGGATTTGAAGTCACATTTTACATTATGTGGAATTTCTGCAGGTCTCTGCTAATATTAAAGCAACTGATACCTCCTAACGTCATTGTCCTGCACCTGCTCCAGGTTGCCATAGAGAAAAAACAACATCTTAAAATAAATAATGGTCGCAGTATTGAAAAAAGTACAATAAATGTATGGTGCCATATTGAAATATTTAATATCAATAGGAAAGTTATTCCAAACAATTATTTCCTATAAAAGCCAAATTCTTATAATGATAATATATTTCCAGATTTAATACTCTTTTCTGCCCACGGACCTGGTCGACATGATGATGTTAACACACAAGCTTCCCTTATGTAGTGGTGGTTCGTGTGCAGCCTGTACCTGCTGGTTGCATCATTTTCTAGAGGCACGGCTACTGCTTATTCGGTGCCCCCCACTACCAGTCAGGTGGTACTCATTTTTCCGACCTCAGAAAGATGACAGGCTGAGTCAACCAACCTGGTGTTAATTCAGCGGCCTGCCAGGGCTCGAACTCAGAGCCCTAAGCCAGCCATCTTAACCGTTTAACCAACACCAGGCTTTCTTTATTTAGTGTTCTCCGCCAGTGGCAGAGCCAATGACAAATCTTGGGAGGCGTCGCTTATCTTCAGGGTGTCTTTTACAGTAGAACAAAATACTGAAAAATAGTTTCTTTCAATGGGTACTTCACATCACTAAACAAGGGTTAATCGTCGGCTATGCAACTCAGGGAATCTTCTGTCTTCGGTGTCTGGAAGGTTGTCACGCTGTGTCTGCAACAAGACAGTAGTGACTCCTGTCTGTCCTATGTCATTATGCTAATGGCGGCACACATCCGCTCCACCTTTGTAAACATTTGCTTTGCTTCACATGTCGACATAGGAACATTGCCAGTACAGTTAAGTTAGCAAGAAGGAAATATTCAAAAATATAGTTTCTTAACATTAATTACCTTCGCAAAAGCGGAAGGTTATGTTTTGATCGCTGTGTATTTATTTGTATGTCTGTGTGTGTGTATGTTAATCGCATAACTCAAAAAGTATTCAACCGAATTGCATGAAATTTGGTGGGATGATTGGTTATTATACGGGACACATTTGATTAGATTTTGGGAAACAGATTTGCTCAAATTCTGACTATTTTTAACTCGATCGTATTTCACTCAAAGTTATGAGCGACTGAAGAAGAAGATGTCCATCCAGGACGTCATCACTATAACGCGATCTCCCGCGATCATTTCAACCTCAAAAAAAATTATAATTGCAGATTTGTCAAGAGATGAGGCATATTAACAAACGAATGAAACAGATTTGCTCAAATTCTGACTATTTTTAACTCGATCGTATTTCACTCAAAGTTATGAGCGACTGAAGAAGAGGATGTCCATCCAAGACGTCATCACTATAACGCGATCTCCCGCAATCATTTCAACCTCAAATGAAATTCAAATTGCAGATTTGTCAATCGGGGAGGCATATTAACAGACGAATGAAACAGATTTGCTCAAATTCTGATTTTTAAAAATCGATCGCATTTCACATAAAGTTTCACATCGCATACACTCCCATGCCAAGTACAGAACAGTAGCTGCGGCGAAGGTATGCGCTCTACCGAGTGCCCGGATTCTAGTTCAGAGCTGAAATGATAGTAGTGGGCTTTGCTTCCAAACAATCGTTACATGGTTACTCCTTATGAAACATTGTCATCCCGAATTGCGGCTAAAGTCTGCGGAATTGCGGCTAATGTCTTCAAAATCCTCGATTTTTAGCTCCTCCATGAGTCGAGATTTCTGTATCCAAAGAATAATATAAAAACAAAGTGAAATAATCCTGTCACTGTCGCCATAACGTCATTAAGCTACCTTGGGAATGCCATGACACTCTTGGTGGGGAAAAAAAGGGTGGTGCCCATTCCCACCTTCCACCACCCTCAGTCACCCACGTTCTCAGCATTGTAAGTAGACATAGCTGTGTTTCCTCTGAAGTTGGTTATCATTCTAAAGAACAAGTTGTCCACTTGGATTAAAGTTGGTGGAATTTGTTATGAGTTAGGACTTCAAAAGCAAGGAACCCGTGACTCGGTGGGCTAAGTGCAGGAGAAAGACTATAAATTATGCAAACTAAATATTCATAAATATATTCTTGATAATAGCTTTTGAACATTTTCGCACCAGTGAAGAGCAACAAAAAGTTTGCGATGCGTCAATTTATTTGGTATATTAACTCGACACCAGTGACAAAAGTACAGGTGGAAAAATAGCAGGTGAAATGATCTTACTGAAAAGGTTGCAGAGACGTTTCCAATGTGAGGTCATTTATTTATTACATACGTACGGCGGAATTAATGGCAAAAATGAAATTGACAAAACTATATGGAAGATGAAAGATGGGAATACAGGTTCAATAGAATCCAGGTAATCCAGGCATGGGAAGAGTGGAAAGAGAATAAAAAGAAGGTTTGGAGGAGATAGAAGTGGAGAGGGGGAGAAGGCGTGGGTATAATGTATGTATTTAATATGTTGTTGGAAATTTTGCCATTTTGTATTTATAAGAAATATATTGCCCAAATCCAATTCAAAACATGACACCGTCACGGAAAAAATAATCTGTGCAGTTTAAGATAGTGTTCCCATTTGTAGAACAGGAGACCGACACAAGGTAGGTAAAGATCTTCATACATCCATTGACTGAACCAAGAAGCAACCACCGAAAAACATAACGTGCAAAATCCATGTAGGTTTACAAAGATTTACATAAACACTTATCTTGGAAAATCGTTTCAGTCTAATATACAGCAAGCCAACAACCAGATAAGCTGGAAGGACAGCATTAGCATGATGGACGTGGTCAAATAGAAATGCTTTTGCTGATGCGCAGATATGGAAATAGAGATCAAAATTGTACTGATATTGGAAAGCAGAATCAAGAAAGACAGACATTATTTTCCTATCAAGGATGCAGCCTCAAACAGCAAAGTGTGGCCCAGAGGGATGGAAGGATGCTTGGATTCTTGTAAAAGACGTCGAGTTATTTTATTAAGCAAGAAAATAAAAGATCGGGAAACTTTCATCGTGAAAATCATTTATGGGGATGGGGATATTGGCAGCACTGCCTTTTTAAGAAAGTTCTGATCCGAAGTGACCTTAACTACTTAAGGCCGTTAATGAGTCATCCACTAAGTGTGAACTGGTATCCTCCTCCGGAGGTCTTGAGAACCGTATCCCTGGTGTCGTGTGATTTTAATCCCAGCCGTTGTGTCCTTTTCCTTCATTGATTTAGCGTAGCGCGACTCGGCAACGTTCGAGTGGAATCGGGTAAACTGTGCAGACGTGGTCATACCAAACCGCTCGGTAAACCAACATCCACAACCGCGTCTGTAACAATATATATATATATATGTATATATATATATTTATTATATATATATATATATATATATATATATATATATATATATAATAAAATATATATATATATATGTGTGTGTGTGTGTGTGTGTGTGTGTGTGTGTGTGTGTGTGTACTTTTGCTGGTATATATATATATATATATATATATATATACCAGCAAAAGTACGTTGCTGGGTAATAAGAAGTCATTTCCTGATGGAATATGAAGAGAGGTGGAGGAGAAGAGGGTGGGAGGAGAGGAGGGAGAGGGAAAGGCAGGGAAGGGGGAGGGGAAGGAGAGAGAGGGAAGGGGAAGGGGGGAGAGAGGAGAGGGAGGCGAGGGTTAGTATATCGCGCAAAAATGTTAGTCAATAAAAAAATGGGTACGTAAAAACAAAAAGGGAGCTTTGTCTCCTGTAACGCCATGGCTTGCAAAAGCAGCCTGAATAGTGTTCACCAAGTGGTAGGTTAATCATATTCAAAAAGGGTGTTATAACACACCCAAACTTCCCCAGCCTTGTGACTAATTAATTAAGTACACAGTTATTTCTGACTTCATTTGTGGAGTCCTCGCCAAGCTGATTAAGCACTCCAATGAAATGGGTGACAAGGAGTGGCTGCTTGGCAAGTGATAGCAAGCTGATTGGTTGTGGTTGAAATGGCCGAGGAATTTAAAAACAGATCACAGGTACAGTGGAGTGACACCCTATCCCATGGAAGCATGATTAAGGTAAAAATTATTATTGAGTTAAATTTTAAAAACTAACCCCCAGAATGAGAATGACAGCCTCGCTTAAGAACGTAAGATGGCAGCTTAAGAACCCAACGAGTCGCAGTGGGCTGACCAAGATGGCGGGCCGCCATATTGGTAAGCCACCACACCGGGTTTGTTTATGAGCACTTCGTTAATCATCTTCAAAAAGGATGTTATAACACACTCAAAAACCCAGTTTTCATCATTGCAATTTGTTGGAGGCCCAGGTGTATGCATGCAAAGTTTGGGGCCACTAGGTTTCACGGTTTTGGAGTTATGGAGGAGACAGACAGGCAGACCGTCGGACACTGCCTTTTATTTTATATATAATATATACTAGCAGAAGTACCCGGCATTGCCGGGCGGGGGAGGGGAGGGGGGAGAGGGAAGGGGAGGGGAACGGGGGGAGAGCGAGCCCGTAAAGCAGAGCGATTTTTTTTTTCATAGCGCCGTAGCGTCATAGCGTTCATAGCGTCATATCGTTCATAGCGTCATAGCGATTTTTTTTTTCATAGCGTCATAGCGTTCATAGCGTTCATAGCGTCATAGCGTTCATATCGTTCATAGCGTCATAGCGTTTCATAGCGTTTCATAGCGTCATAGCGATTTTTTTTTTTCATAGCGTCATATCGTTCATGCGTTCATAGCGTTTCATAGCGTCATATCGTTCATAGCGTTCATAGCGTCATCGCGTTCATAGCGTTTCATAGCGTCATAGCGATTTTTTTTTCATAGCATCATAGCGTCATAACGTTCATAGCGTCACAGCGTCATAGCGTCATAGCGTTCATAGCGTCATAGCATCATCATGTGATCGCTCTGAGCGAATCAGCGCCCACCTGCTCTGATTCCGTTGATTCCGTGCACTGAAAATGCGCTGAGGTAAATATGAATAAAAAATATGGATCGTCAAATATTTTGAGTTCGGCCATGTTCGTCCCCAGGCTCAATGGCCATCTCTATGCCAAATATCAAGCACGTAAGCCTCTCCGTTTAGGAGTCTATCGGTAAAAATTACACACACACACACACACACACACACACACACACACACACACACACACACACACAAACTGTGTTTTATATATATATATATATATATATATATATTGTTACAGACCGCGGATAAGATGTTAATTTGCCGAGCGGATGGCGCCGCGGCCCGAACTGTTTTTACAATGACTAGACCCGATCCCTTAAACGTGGGCCAAATCGTGCCACAGATATTCAATGGGGAAAAGACAAAGGCGACACGGAAGTGAAGAAGAGGAAGCCAGAAGTAGGGAATACGAATATAATTTATTTGCTATTTACAACCAAAAGTAACCAAGGAGAAGGAAGGATAATAAAATAATTTACAGAAGAAATCAAGGAGACACAGTGAAAATTGCTAGCTTATCTAAACAGGCTTAATTAATACCCAGGACAGAACAAACAAAAGACGGACTCACACGAATGGGGAATTTGCAGGCAGGAATGGAAGGAGGTGGGTGGATGGAGGGGGAGGAAGGCACGGAGCTGGCTGGAGCTTGATCCTGCACGGGACGTCGGGCTGGACCTCGACGGCCGCCGATGCCACCGATCCTGTCGTGTGCGCGGGGTAACGGGTCGGAGCTGCCTGGTGGAGCCAACGCTGCTGGTGGGGGTCTGGCGTGACGGGTTCTCTCTCCCTCTCTCACAAACTCGCAGGACTCTCTTTTGGCTTGTCTGTGATCTGATCTCCTCCCTCCTCGACTCTTCTGGGGGCGTCTTCCTCGGGTTATATAAGCCCCACCCTTGACCCTTTTGCGAACCTCCCCCAAATGTTCTCTCTCCGCCCTCTAAAGCCAACCCCTCGTTCTGGGTTGGTCGGCAAGGGCTGGTTCACTCCTCCCCTCTATGACGAGGTGGAGACACGCCCTTCTTCCCCGACCTTACCTCGTGGCCAATGGTGGTTTTGGGGCGATTCGAGCTAGCCCCAGCCAACGGGCAGCAATGGCGAATGAAGAAAACCGCCCAAATGCAGTTGGCAATTGCAGCAAACCTGGCAAACCTGGCACTTTGAAGATGCCATGTCGGAGGGATCTACTTTATTTAATGCAGTGCAATGGTGTGTCAAATTAATGGAAGACAAATCCTTAGCCTAATACACAGAATAAGGAAATAACTGTCAACAAGGGGGGAAATCTATGATTGGCTAACGTGAGTGCTTATGAACTAATTACGGGACGCACTTTGACCTTTATACATAACTGGAGCAAGGAGGGCGATATTTTTACAACAATTTACACAACAAAAAAAAAAACACCATTCTCATATCAACAACACTGCACCCTCCTCCTCTTAGGCACATCCCGGGCCTCTTACCTTGACTTGACCTTTAGTGTGGCACGTAGGTGTAGTTCCCTCTACATTTAACCTGACCCAGAGTGTGACAGTTTTAAAACATAAATAAATATGTCCCGCTGCTCCATTGCACCCTACCTAACAGACTCACGCCCACAGCTAACCGAATTGCAGAATGGTCTTCAAACTATACATTTACGGTGGGGGGTACATTATTTACAATGACTCTACTTTATTTACAAAACGCAACCCAGGACCTGTGATCGTTCTTTTTGGGGGGGGGGGGGGGAGACAGTCTGCCCTGCATCGATGCACCATGAAAGCACCCAAAAACGCACCAAAGCACCCTCAAGCACCAATTGGTGCACAGTCACCACAGTTCAATAAAAAATAAAACCAACAAACCCTTGGTGGTGTCTTGCTCTTCGGCTCCCTCTGCTGGCTATTGCTATTTTCCTGATGTTGTTATCTTCTTTGCTGGCGGCCTATTTGGACATAAAATAAAATGCACCAACCGTGTCCGTTTTTATTTATTTATGGCCCACAGGGCCGACTAGTGTGGTTCACCTGTGGGGCATAGGTGCCCTGTGACCAAGGTCCGCCAGCAAGATCTCGGGCCTTCATGGCCGGTTCCAGCAGAGGGGCCATGCCCCAACCCATGGGGTCCATAAGTGGTGCTCAGCCACAGACATGTGGTCCATAAGGTGGTGCATCGATGCAGACAGCTGTGGTAGCGAGAGGTTCGGGCGCCCAATGGCGGACTCTCGCACGCTCCCCTCGGTGCCCAGTGGCGCACAGTCCTCATGTGGGAGACAAGGGGGGAAAAGATAGATGAGCGAGGGGTAAGGTCTCAAGGGTACACATCAAACAAGGCAATGCAAGGCGAGGTGCGTATGGAGACGGAGCGGAGAAAAGCTCGTCCCTACCGTACGTCACCCCCCCTGTCACCTACTCTACCCTTGCCCTTACCCCATATTTACAACAATCTACACCTTTACAAATTCGTCACTACTGTCACGTCTCCCCCATATTTCTCCTACACCAAATTCGTCACCACAATCCCTCTAACCAAAATTTGCATCACCCAATTCATCATCAATCCTCATAAGGAGGAAGAGATGGAACATCAGCACAATGTCACACCCACGTCATGATGCGTCTCACAATCCAAAACATTTGCACATTAAAATAATAAAATAACAAAACATCCATGGCATGGCGTGGAGTAGCGTCACCTCAGGTGAGTGGATGTAGATGGTGCGAGGAGATTCTTAATCCTAACTATCCTCTAAATGACATTAACACACTTTTACACTACCACGGGGTCTTTCCCTGCCAAACCATTGGCCATCTTACTCTATGTGGTTTCAAGAACCAAATTCCCATTGACCAAACTGTGGTGCTTCCTCAATTTGGGGTCTCACTCCCCCGATGCAACTCCCTGTGCCCTTGCACAATTTCAGGACTGGGGCGTGTAGCTCTCCCAGCAGGCCTACCCACCTGCACACCTCCACCACTGCAGTTGCCACCCGAGCTTACCTAGCTCCTCACCCTAACCTATCTAACTGGGGAAGGCCCCTCCTGGCTCTGTCACCCCTCGGTGCCCTCTGGCACTGGGCTACCCGGGACCGTCCTCCGGATCCTCAGGCCCCATCCACAACAACTACCGGCTCCCAGAGCCCACCTGCGGCCTCACCTGGCCGACATCCTCACAGTGTTGGAGTGCCCAACCAACTACACACACTAACAGGCTACACGCCCAGCCATTTCCACAACACTAATGCACCCATCACTACACTCCTGTGCAACTACCCGCACCACAGATGCCAATATCCAACCACAATTTACCTGTACCCTCTACCTAACTCTTACACTACCCTCCCCGGGTATTCGTGATGGGGTCCATCCTCCTTTCCCCCATCCACACCTTCGCACCATCCACTCCACTCCACAGTTTCCACCATACTCACTCCACGACCATCCATTCCAATACTCCATATACTCCAGACCATTTATTCCATACACCTGTTCTCCATTCACCTCCTGTAGTTGCACACCTGTGCAATCACACCTGGTGCCACCTGCACCCGCCTTCCTCCCTGGACCATTTGGTCAACACAACACACGTCACAATCACTCACTCATACACTGCTCCATCCACCTGTCCAGTTGCACACCTGTGCAATCACACCTTTTAACCATACACACGGCATCATCTGAACTACCTGTTGCCCTGCTAACTTAGTGCTCCCCGTCTTCCCTTTAAACTAAGCACATACCACGTCATTATCATCCACACTAATCTACCTGCGTCCCCACTATAGGTATTATTGTCACTAACTAACCTTAACGTTACCTAAGGTCATCTCTAGGTCCCTACACACTATATCCAAACCCTCCCGGGCTAGTTTTCACTGCCAAACCCCATAACTAGTGCTCCTTTGCCCCCGCTGTGAGAGATGGCAGAGTTGCCATCCCACCACATCGGGTATCTCTCACTACCACCCCCCCCCCCCCCCCCCCAGTCCTCTGACGCTACGAGCCCCCGTCGCAAGAGGTACTGGGGCCTGCCTCGGCATCTAGAGCCGAGGCGATCCATGAGGGCGCCTGCTCGCCGGCATAAGGTCTTATCCGGTCGGCATGGACGATCCGAGGGAAGGCCCGTGGCCCCATCTTGATCTTAACGACCACGTCACAGACTTGCGACAGGACGACTCCCGGGCCTTGCCAGGGGGAGGTGAGTTTTGGGCACCTACCCTTCCGCCTCCGGGGATTAAAGAACCAAATCTTCATCCCCGGAGCGTACTTACTCCCCTGGCTCCGGTCGTCGTACCTGCGCTTCATCTTGGCCCCCGCCAGATGGAGCTGGCGACGGGCGAAGGCATGGACCCTCTCCATGCCTTCCTCCAGGTGACGTGCGTAACCCTCCCTCGGCGGGATATCAGTGGTGTCTGGCACGGGACCGCATAGCAAGTCGGCGGGAGCCCGCAACTCCCGCCCATACATAAGCAACGCTGGACTGCATGCGGTGGCCCCGTGCTGGCTAGTTCGGTAGGCCATTAACAGGTACGGGAGATGTTCATCCCAGTCATCCTGACGGGTGGTGGTGAACAATGCTAGTTGTTGTACCAATGTTCTGTTGAACCGTTCCACCATCCCGTCAGATTGTGGCTGCAAGGGCGTGGTCCTGGTTTTCCGAATTGACAGGCGTCTGCACACATCTTTTAGTAATTGGCTCTCAAAATTTCGACCCTGATCGGTGTGCAGCTCCTGTGGAATCCCGTGCCGACATACAAATCCTTCCACGAAGGCCTGTGCCACCACCCCGGCTTCTTGGTTGGGGAGGGCATAGGCCTCCGGCCACTTGGTGAAATAGTCCATTACAACGAGGATATACTTATTACCTTGGTGGGTGCGGGGCAGTGGTCCTAGAATATCCATAGCCACCCGCTCAAGGGGGGCCCCCACCTGGTGTAATTGAAGGGGGGCCCTCATCCTCCATGCTGGTCCCTTTTTGGCAGAACAGGCATCGCATCTCCGACACCAGTCCTGTATGTCGCGCCCCATATTCACCCAATAGAACCTCCGGCGGACCCGAGATGTTGTCTCTGTCCTACCCAAATGGCCGCCGGAGCGGGTACCATGCACCTGTTGTAATATGACGGTCTTAAATTTGTCAGGGACTATCACCAGCCAGGAAGTTCTATCAGAGGGAACCTCCACCCACTTGCGATATAAGATGTTATCCTTCAATTCCAGGGTCTGCCACTGAGCCCAATATGCCTTTGTTTGCGCCCCGAGGGGGGTGACCTCTTCCCCCTTTGGTCTTTGCCCCAATCTGACCCATTTGAACACCAGCCCCAAAACGGGATCCTCCTGCTGGGCCGTGCTCCACGCCAAAGTTCCAAATTCTTCATCTGCGGTTAGTGGCAAAATTGGCCCTCTCACCCGGGTTGCCCGGACGACGAGAATCGGGGCAGAATCGCCCAATTGCTCCCTCTCCTCGTGTCTCGCACAAAATTTGCAGTTTTCCCCCAGTCAAGGACGCCGAGAGAGGGCGTCTGCATTACCATGGGCCTTCCCGGCCCTATGGGTCACATCAAAATCGTACTGCTGCAACTTTTCCAACCACCTTGCAATTTGGCGCTCCAGTTCTTTGAACTGAAGGAGCCATTGCAAGGAGGAATGGTCAGTTCGAACCGAAAATTTCCGCCCGTACAGGTACGGGTGGAAATGGTTCATGGCAGCCAGCATAGCCAATAACTCTTTGCGAGTAACACAATAATTTCGTTTGGGCCTACTTAAGGCCCGACTATAAAAACCAATCACTCTCTCCACGCCCTCCTGCGTCTGAGACAAAACTGCGCCCAATCCTTCCTGGCTCGCATCCGTGTCCAGGGTAAATGTCCCGTCACTAGTGGGGTAAGCTAGAAGGGGTGCAGATGTTAAACACCCCTTCAATTTTAGGAAGGCCTCGTGGCACTCCCTTGTCCAATTAAATCGCGTCCCCTTCTCCGTAAGCCGGTGGAGGGGACGGGCCAACTCCGCAAATTTCGCCACAAAGCGCCAGTAGTAGGAGCAGAGTCCCAAAAATCCCCGCACCTCCTTGATGGTACGTGGTGCGGGCCACTCCTCTACCGCTTTAATTTTGTCTGGGTCCGTTTTTACCCCCTCGCGGCCGATCACGTGACCTAGATAGGCCACCTCTCTTGCAAACAAAGTGCACTTACTCGGGTTCAGCTTTAACCCTGCCTGTCTGAGGCACCCGAACACCTGGTCCAAATTAGCTAATGCCTGGGGGAAGGTCTTGGCATGTACTAGGACGTCATCCAGGTATACCAGGCATGATTGCCATGGCATGCCGCCTAGTACATGTTCCATTAATCGCTCAAAGGTGGCGGGGCGTCACATAAACCAAACGGCATCACAGTGAATTGATACAGCCCCTTACCTGTGGAAAATGCCGTTTTCTCCTTCCCTGCCCGATCCATCTCCACCTGCCAATACCCACTCTTGAGGTCCAAAGTTGTGAACCAATTTGAGCCCGCAACGGCATCGAGGGTGTCATCAATTCTTGGCAGGGGATATGAGTCCTTGAGTGTCACGTTGTTTAGCTGGCGATAGTCCAAGCAGAACCGCGTGGTCCCATCCTTCTTTTTGACCAGCACAACAGGTGACATCCAAGGACTTCCCGAGGGCTCGATCACGCCTGCGTCGAGCATTTTTTCAACCTGCTCGTCAGCTTCCGCCCTCTTGCTCCAAGGGAGCCGTCGGGCGGCCTGACGAATAGGCCGGGCCTCACCGGTGTGGATCTGATGTTTCACCAGGCCCGTACGTCCAATATCCTCGGTGGACAAGGAGAAGAGGTCCAAATGGGACCCAACCAGTTTGTGTAAGGCCTCCCTCTGGGTACCTCCCAACTCTACACTACTACGATTTACCATCTCGCAAATGGGCTCGGGCCAATTCCTAGTATTTATTGAAGGCTCCCCATGGGGCCAGCTAGGCTGGACGTTCTCGCCCCTCACTGACGCGACTTCGCTAACTGGGGTGCATGCAGCCAGCTACCCTCGTGCCCCTCACTATAGTGCGTGGTTCTGTACTAATATTAATTACTCGGACAGCCACCACCGGCCCGTCCGTTTTTACAAGGGTGCGGCCCATGATTAAACCAGGTATGGATCGCGCTGCCACCGGTTCGACCAGGCCGCAGGACTCCTGCCATGTCGGGCGAGCTGACCATCGGGCCGGCACTATGGCCTCGGCCCCCGGAGGGATGGTCACGGCCTCAGGAGCCTCCAGCTCCACCCTCTCGGCCGTGCTCACCCCCTCCAATGGTAGCTCTTCCATGCCCCATCGCAGGATCCCCCGGCTCAAATCGATTTTACAACCGCTGGCAGTCAACAAATCCAACCCTATTAAGCATGGGTCGCACACCTCCGCCACCCAAACCTCTATCTCCTTCTTTACCGATCCCAACTTGAGGGTCACAAAACCACGCCCTATGATCGGAGCCGTTGCCCCGGTAGCCAACTGCAAACTATGATTTTCCAGACGCTGGATTTTACCCCAGCCATCTGCACTCGAATTAAGGATCACGGGGCTGATGATCGTGGCGCTGGCTCCCGTGTCCACTACGGCGTCTACCCCCACGCCGGCAATTTTGCACCGAATTGTTAAGCTACCTGTTCCAATTTGGCCACAATGGATGACCTGTCGCGTCAACGAGGGCTCCTCTCCATCCCCTACTGCCGAACACCGCCCTGCATGCCGGCACGTTCTAGTTTCCCGGGCCCTGGCGGGGGGGTGTCTGAGGTCGGCTAGGCCGATCGATACTGGGCGGAGTTGAGGGCATCGGCTGGCGGGGAATGTCCCGGCGCAGAGCTCGACACTCCCACGCACAGTGACCCATCCGAGCACAATTATAGCACCTCACCTGGTAAGGTGCTTGCCTCCGGTATTCCAAATAGCCCCCCCTGTATGTCCGAATTGGGGTACTCTGTCGGGGACTACCGGGTGCCACCACTGAAGCCGCCTGCCATGGTCCAGGTCCCGCTAGACGCCGATCCACCAGCCTCCGAAGCATGCTCTCCAGGTCAGGGCCCCCGTCGAGGGCAGGCCCCCTGGGGGGGGCGACCCCCATCACGGGCCCTACCTGACGCACCGCCACTGCGTGGCGCTCGCCCCCCCGGGCCAGGGGCCTCGCTGCTTCCCAACGGGCCGCAGCGTCGGCCGCCTGACCCATGATCTGCGGGCGCCACATGGTGAGCTGTTGTCGGAGCTCCAGATCCGGAAGGTCCTGGATAAAGTGATCCAGCGCCAGGCTTTCCTGGGAACTCGCTGCCATGTCTGCGTGTGCAATCCCTACCGCGCGGCGAATATCGTGAGCAAGTTCCCCGATGGTCTCCTGGGGCTTGCGTTTTCGCTGCGCAAGTTGAGCTTTAACAAGCTCGCTTTGCTGCTCAATACCGAATCTGTTAATTAAAGCCGCACGGAGAGCTGACAGGGTGAGAGCACCCGGTGGTAAAGCTGTCAGCACCTCCGCCGCCGCACCGCGCAGTGCCCCTACCAGGTGTACTCCACCTTCGTCCTGACTCCAACCATTGCCTCGGCACACGTACTCAAACTGCGCCAGGTATGCCCTCAGATCACTCTTGCCGTCATATGGCGCGAGTGGTACCTTGTGGGCGCCCGAAGGCCGGACCCCGCGCGTCACTCCTGGCGGGATCAACGCGGGACCAAACCGTTCGGGCTCCCACAGTGCGCTATTCCCAGGGGGCTCCCGCGCGTCCCCCGTCCCTCCAAACACTACCCCTCTTGGTGTCGATGCCTGGGTCGCCCTTCCGCAACCCGCTACCCACTTCATACCCGCACACCCTTGCTCACCAGCACCCCCCTCACTCCCCGTAGCCAGACCTCCTTGCACACCTCCTTTCTCCATGCACTCCGGACCAGTCATACATCTCACCATTGGTCCCTCACGAACACCCGGATCCAAACCAACCCTCAAGCCGACTGAATCTCCCCTCATACCATATACATTGCCGATTATATCGCCACTCACCTTGGCACCTCGTCCCCGTTCCTCCTCTGCCATCTGCAAACTTTTTATTTGGTCAGCAAGTACATCATTATGAGTTGACAACAGACCTTGTACATAATCCATCACCTCCTCCTGTATCTCCCTCTTAGTTTCCCTCCGTCTCTTCTTAATTTCACTCACCCCCTCTTCCACCTCCTCTAGCTTTTGCTTCACCTCTTTTATTTCCCGGTGAGTCTCCTCAATTTCGTCCTCTAAGGCCACCTTGACCGTTTCTATGTGCGTCCTCACCTCCCGGTCCTTTGTCTCCATTGCTTCTGTCACCTCGTCCAACCTCGTTGTCAGTCCCTCACGTACCATCTGACATTCCCTCTTCGTCGCTATCAAGTCGTTTTTTAGTTCTTTTTGTGTCGCTTTCAACCCTCCTAGTACCGCAGTGTTCTTTTGTACCTGCTCCACTAACTCCGTCTGTCCCACCGTCAGCTGTTCCACCTCCTGCGTCAGGTCCTCTATGCCCCCTTGTAACTTTGCCGTCCCATTTCTCACCTCTTTCTCCATACGCTTCTCACCTCGCTTTACCTCCTCGCATACCCCCGAGACCTCCTCGCTTACACCTCGTCTTATTTCCTCCTTCATTTCTCCCATCTCTTTGGTAGATGCCACCCTCATCTGTTCCAACTCATCCCTCTGGGCATCCAATTTGGTTTCTAACCCGATTTTCACCTCCTCTATCTGGTTCCCCATCCGTTTGATTTCCCGGGCGGATTGCTCCCCTACTTCCCGCAATTTGCCTTCCATCTTATTTTCTAGCCCCGTTAACCCATTCTTCACCACTCTTATCCCGTTGTCTAACCCTTCAAATTTATTGTCCAACCCCTTAAAATTATTGTCTAACCCCGCTAATTTATTGTCTAACCCCTCAAATTTATTGTCTAACCATTCACCGGTACCCCTCGCTTCGTCCCTCATTGCTCCCATTTGGCCCCTCAATCGCTCACTATCAGCCCTCGCTTCGTCCCTCAATCGCTCACTATCAGCCCTCGCTTCGTCCCTTATTGCTCCCATTTGGCCCTCCAATCGCTCACCCATTTTGTCCATAAGGGCCCCCATTTGTAGCAAAAAAGGTTCGAATCCACCGGTGCTGCTACGGTCACGGGCGCCACTAAATTTGATGCCGCTGCATTCACGTGCGCGAGGGCGCCATTTTGTGCACCTGATACTCCCTCAACCACCTCCTCATTGCTCTCCTCCATTTCTTCCCTGTGGTCCTGGGTTACCCCTAACCCCTCTTCTAGCTCACCCACATGCATCCGATCGCCTTGATTGTCCATGACACGACTTCCAAATGTAAGATTTTAAATAAAACAAAATTTCTTTTTGGGCCACCCGTAATTTTGAGCACGCTATTCGCGCTCCAGGTCCGAATCTCACTCCCAGGCACCAATTGTTACGGACCGCTGATAAGATGTTAATTTGCCGAGCGGATGGCGCCGCGGCCCGAACTGTTTTTACAATGACTAGACTCGATCCCTTAAACGTGGGCCAAATCGTGCCACAGATATTCAATGGGGAAAAGACAAAGGCGACACGGATGTGAAGAAGAGGAAGACAGAAGTAGGGAATACGAATATAATTTATTTGCTATTTACAACCAAAAGTAACCAAGGAGAAGGAAGGATAATAAAATAATTTACAGAAGAAATCAAGGAGACACAGTGAAAATTGCTAGCTTATCTAAACAGGCTTAATTAATACCCTGGACAGAACAAACAAAAGATGGACTCACACGAATGGGGAATTTGCAGGCAGGAATGGAAGGAGGTGGGTGGCTGGAGGGGGAGGAAGGCACGGAGCTGGCTGGAGCTTGATCCCGCACGGGACGTCGGGCTGGACCTCGACGGCCGCCGATGCCACCGATCCTGTCGTGTGCGCGGGGTAACGGGTCTGAGCTGCCTGGTGGAGCCAACGCTGCTGGTGGGGGGTCTGGCGTGACGGGTTCTCTCTCCCTCTCTCACAAACTCGCAGGACTCTCTTTTGGCTTGTCTGTGATCTGATCTCCTCCCTCCTCGACTCTTCTGGGGGCGTCTTCCTCGGGTTATATAAGCCCCACCCTTGACCCTTTTGCGAACCTCCCCCAAACGTTCTCTCTCCGCCCTCTAAAGCCAACCCCTCGTTCTGGGTTGGTCGGCAAGGGCTGGTTCACTCCTCCCCTCTATGACGAGGTGGAGACATGCCCTTCTTCCCCGACCTTACCTCGTGGCCAATGGTGGTTTTGGGGCGATTCGAGCTAGCCCCAGCCAAAGGGCAGCAATGGCGAATGAAGAAAACCGCCCAAATGCAGTTGGCAATTGCAGCAAACCTGGCAAACCTGGCAAACCTGGCACTTTGAAGATGCCATGTCGGAGGGATCTACTTTATTTAATGCAGTGCAATGGAGTGTCAAATTAATGGAAGACAAATCCTTAGCCTTATACACAGAATTAGGAAATAACTGTCAACAAGGGGGGAAACCTATGATTGGCTAACGTGAGTGCTTATGAACTAATTACGGGACGCACTTTGACGTTTATACATAACTGGAGCAAGGAGGGCGATATTTTTACAACAATTTACACAACAACAAAAAAAACACCATTCTCATATCCACAACAATATATATATATATATATATATATATATATATATATATATATATATATATATATATATATATATATATATATATATATATATATATATATATATATATATATATATATATATATATATATATATATATATATATATATATATATATACAGTCTAGACTAGAGCAAAAAAAGCAGGAAAATTTTCCTCCCGAATTTACCTCCTGAAATTCGAAATGTTCTGAAAAGGAATTTACCTCCTGAAGGACAATAGTGGTCCAGATGGGTTTTTATTGGTAATACTTCCGGTTTCACTTCTAGTTCCAGTTCTGTTGTCCTCAGCGGCCAGATGGCATATTCTCTACTCCAAGAGCCTGTTTTTCTAAATTGAGGATACATGTTCCAGAATGGTCCTGTTAAACAAATTTTGTTCATTGTCGGTGTTAATTAGCCCTCTTCTCCTCCCACCGCCCGCGCAACATCAGACGGGGTTTTGCAACCGCTTCTGTGTATGTGTCTATCTGTCTGTATGTCGAAGCCATAACGTATTTTTTTCGAATTTGAGCATTCATCATCAAATTTTCAACAAACCTTTTTTATGAGAAAAAGGAGAAATGATTAAAAATTGGGTCAAAATGTAAAATGGAAACACCCTTATCAGGCCTGCCGCACACGTCAAGTGTGAGACGCCCTGTTTTTTTTTGTTTGTTTTTTAATCGCTTCCTTGTTTATTTATTTACCATTGAGCTTCAGTGTGTCTGTCCATGCCATGACATTTTTACCATTTCAGCTTTTTGCATCAAGTTTTGAACAAACTTATTATGAAAATATGGAGAACCCAAATTAATAAAATGTACAATTTTTGTTTAACTGTTTTTCGTCAAGATTAGTTTGAGTACAATGTGGACGTGGACGGCCTTTGCATTTTGATGTGATTTCTAGATTGCTGATGTAATGCAAGTCTCTTCGAGTATCTTCACACGTGTTTTTGTGGCCCTAATTTGAGTTTGTGCCCGAGTTTCCTCCCTTTCCACTTTTCTTTCTCATTCATTCCCATACTTATGATGATCTCATTACATCTCATACATCATGAGATGATCTCATATATGAAGATCCACATCTCATTCCCCGTTGCCATACAGTCGAAGCGTTGCCTTTCCACACTCTGTCATTTTCCTTTTCCATTTGAGCCTCAATTTCGGAGGAAAAAAAAAGAGGATGGCCGAAAAGATTACGATGATTTTCTTCACTTGAACTTCGATTGATATATTACTATAGAATCGTACATCACCTATCAAGATCATCTTGTGGGAAAATGTTCAGTGCATCTTCAAACATGGCTAATAAAGGTGGTCTATCAACTGTTGAAAAGAGTAGTATGGCTGCACTATTCGCTGGGATAAAATGCGTGACGCTTCGGCAATGCTTTATTTAGGACAGATGGGCACCATGCAGAAACAATTCGACTTCACAGAGAATTCTGGGAGAAAGACACTGTGCTCGAATCGAAGAGGTCTTGACAACCGAGACTATGCACGCGAGAAGGGATTGAAGTAATTTGAAACCACAATGAATTGCAGTCCTGGAAAATCAACCCAAAAGGCAAAAAGAGCAATTGTGAACTTCCAGGATGAGCATTCAACGAATGTTAAAACGAGACCTCCACCTTTAAAGCATTCTTGTTGCACAAGAACTGATACAAGATGATAAGCTTTGTCAGTTTGAATTTGCTGATGAAGAACTTGAACGTACAGTATTCGAAAGAACGTCCTCCAGCCTTGCGAAATGTCTGGTTTTCGGTTGAAGACGATGCTTCCACTTAAAGAAGGGAATTTTGAACAGCTCAGTATTGAAGTTCTGAAAAGTCATACAACATTCATAAAGTGCCAAAACATGGTAAAAAATATTTTTACTATCTGGTGATTGGTCCCGGATTCATCGAAGGGACAGTAAATTTAGCTCGTCGTTTCTCTGAAGTTTCTAAAACGACTTGTGTCCTTGGCTGCATGGATGAAACTTGTAAAGATCGAGTGATTTCCCTTTAGTTTCCAGACAGGCACTAATGTGGAATGACTTGGTGCACTCATAGCCAACATTTGAAACCATGTGATTATTTTCTTTGGGGACGTTTGAAGAGTCAAGTCTTTATACAAACTCTCATGGAGTTGAAGGCAAAAGAGTTGGGGATCTCCATAAATCAATGAGAACTTGCATCACAGAGTCTCGACCACTTCCGATTATTCCCACCTTGTGGAGTTGGCCGGGGGAAACTTTTGGCCTAAGTCTACAGCAAACCGGCTGGTCAGGTCTGACATTCGACTGAAGTTGGCAGGAATTTATCGTTTGTCCAGGGTGCTGGCGTTGACGCACCTTCTATTTGGGGAAGACACCATGGGATCTTTAATATCTACCAGGTAATGCTGGAAGAAGGGACACCCAGTTTAATATCAATACTGGAGATGGCACAACTTCTGATGCAACACCCTCACCAAACCAACAGTTTCTAATCGGACACGGAGACGAACCCAAACTGGACCACTCACTACCTTTGTTACGTGCACTTCCTCTGCACCATCCTCCCGGGTACGCGCGTCGCAGAGTATCTTACTATAAATCACCAAATGTCTGTCTGTCTGTCTGTCTGTCTGTCTGTTCCCAGGTACCGCAAAGACGGCTGAACTGGTCGCAACGTAAAAAAAAAAAAAATTGGGGGGGGGGGGAATCCTGGGACCCCTTGGAGTAAAATAGGCTATATTGTTTTTCCAATTTTTCCCTAATTTTCCAATTTTTCCAATTTCCAATTTTCCAGTTTTCCAGTTTTTCCAAACACGATGGAATAATATTTACCGATATGAACAGTATTGTGGCTTTTATTGAAATTCTACAAATACTGTTTAGATTTTGATGATTTGCGTTTGATATGATTTAACTGATGTTTATATAAATCGTTTAAAATAAAATAAAAAAGCCTTCAATTTCTGATATTTTGCCTTTTCATTTGGGCTTCCCAATTGAAGCCCCACCCGTAGGGTGGGTACCGTTGCTTGTAGCGAATAATTCCACCTATTAGTTGGAGGAAGAGCTTATGGAACTTATGGAAAAAAGGTGTTCGCCTTCAATTTACTCACGATAAATAATTTGAGAGAATAATGTGCATAATTGATAAATAACTGCATTGCTTTCTCAACACATCAAAAACTAGAGCTTCCAGGGAAGCAGAACTCATCTGAACTGACTGGACAACTTTAAAGTAGGTCAGTTGTCTGTACTAGATTTGACTTAAATGAAAAGCCAACAACCTTGTGTCATAATTTTAAGGTCCTTGTATCCTTGTGTGGTAAGAGTCTCACACACCAAGTTTGATAAAAATCCATGAATATTTGTGGAAGTTAAAGTCTTAATGTCGTTTCGGAGCTGAAAACAATATGGCGGCCTATGGCGGCCATTTGTGACAGATCGGGTTGGAATGCAATAGCAACCTACCTTGTGTGGTAAGGGTTAAACATTCTAAGTTTGATCAAAATCTGTTAATATTTGTGGACACTAGAGTGTTAACGTCGTTTTCATGACCAAAAACAAAATGGTCGCCTAAGTCCGCCATTTTTCAACGGATTGGGCTGAAATGTAATACCAACCTGGTCCTTGGGGTAAGGATGCTGCCTGTCAAGTTTGATCAGAATCGGTTGATATTTGTGGACGCTGGAGTGTTAACGTCGAAAAGTTAACGGACGACAGACGAAAGACGACGACAGACGACAGACGCCAGAGGGTTCAGTATGTGATGAACTCAACTGGACGGTAGTTCAGTTGAGTTAAAAAACTTTCAGTCGGAAGTTCAACATTGTCAAAATGATAAGGACGTGTGGTGAGTAAAGGAGAAGCAGTAGAGACAGGTAGAACAAAAAAGAAATGGCATGTGCTCTACGCGTACAAACAGGAAACATAGAAAGATACAAATTAGAACGGTTTGTACATCGAATTGACCAGCTGCTCCACTGCAGAACAGAAGAGGGAGGCAGAGGAAGATTGGCAGGAAATAATGTTACAGATGGAGCGTTGTGAGACATCACTGCGGAATCATTCACGACTCCCCGAAGGTGAATGAGACATTCGTAATGACATTAGTACTGCTCAGAGCTATCCCCAGTTAATCCGAGGATAGTCTGTACATTTCGTGTAAATGTGCACATACATTTTCTGTACGTTCGGAGTATTTCCTAGCAGTCTGCTATGCTAACGAAGCCTCAGGCTCGCAAAACACTGCGTCCACAGCTCCCCGCTCCACTCCTAATTGCTCCACTGATAGAGTGCGATATCCCGTTAAATCAGATTTTTCGCTCTCCCGGCCTCGTCTGCGACGAGAGCTATTAGGAAGCTCTCACGCCCCCCCCTCCATCTCTCGCTCTGAAACCATCAACCGTCGAATCCAGCTCCTAAGGGCTGTGTTTGTTTTCCCCTCATCTGCAAAAATTAATCCACAGCACATCTTTTATGGCATCTATGTAAGGTATCCTCTTATATTGTAACTTCAACTTACGGTTTACCAGATACCCTGGGACCCATGTGTTTGACAGGCGCTGGAGCTGCAGCTGTCAAGCTCTCGGGATAACTTTTTTTTTTTCCTTGGGATATAAAAACACAGACAGAAGGATACATAGTCACGGATAATCAAGAGGCGTTTGGGCAATAGCACGGTGAAACAGACAGGACACAGGCAAGATAGACAGTTGGCAGAGTAAGAAGCAGTTGCAGCTGTTATACCTGGGTAATAGGGCAATGAAACAGACAGGACAGACAGACAGATAGATATACAGACAGAGAGACAGACAGCAGAGTAAGAAGCAGTTACTGCCTATACACCAGCTGACAAAGCAGCCTTTCCAGGATACAAGAGATTTAGAAGGCCTGGAGGCTCTACTGAGAGGGGGTAGGGAGGAAGGAGGGGGGAAATAGGGAGAGGTGGGGTGGGTGGAGAGCAAGGACGAAGGGAGAATGGAGGATGGAAGTAGGAGCAGGGAACAGGCAAGGGATCGTGGGAGGGAAACGGTGATACGGGGGTCTCTGTTCCCAGCACACCCCCTGCTTAGGTGTGTGTATAGGGTGTGTGTGGAGCGAAGAGTGGGAGTAATGAAGTCTAATGAGCTAGAGAGCTCGCAGCGCTGAGTTGCTGTGTCCAGGGAGAGACGAAGCAATGAGAGGCACAAGCAAACCGACCACACCAATTCACACTCTCAGCCGTTGTAATTATTACCGTGTTACATTCTGTTCTCACCGCAAATCCAAAACCGAGCGAACTATATAGGCCGTGGAAGTTCTGATGATGCGATAATTTAACTTTCACAAACAATTATCAGCCGCGAGTGTAACGAGAACTCAAAATGGCACAGGAATATTTTACAGCAGTAACTTCATTTCCCACGCAGTGCGGCCATGTACTGTTTCTTTGAACGTACTGCACATAATGGTCTTCCTGGAAGAGATGTGAACAAGAGGTTGAAGGGTCTATTGAAAAAGAACTCCAAACAAAGACACGCTGGAACTGAGCATGGAAATGCGCACCAAATCTTAAAATGTACGCAAAAACATAATATATTGTTCATATATTCACTATGTTCTCTGTTTGTTTTTTTGTGACAGTTTCTCTTTTAGCATCCTCACTTCTAATATACAAGGAGGTCTAACTTCTTCTTGCAGTCCATGGAATTATTCTCCAACACCACATTTCAAAACTGTCCATCTTCTTCCTTTCTTTCTTTTTCACTGTCCATGACTCACACCCAGACATTGCAACTGGAAATACCAGATCATTCACCAGCCTTCTCTTGCTTTCTTTTATCACATCTTTGTCTTTTCAGATCCTTGTCAATCCTGACATTGCTCTTCTCCCCAATCATAGTCGTCCATTAATTTCTCATACACATTCTCCACTCGCTCGGAGCCTGGTGTTGGCTTAGCGGTTAGGGTGCCGGCTTGCGATCCTAGGTTCCTGGGTTTGAATCCCGGTCAATCGCTGAATTAATGCCGGGGGGTTGACTCAGCCTGTCATCCTTCCGAGGTCGGCAAATTGAGTACCAGTTCACTGTGGCGACTAACATCATCAGTTCGCATCATCACCATCATCTTGTGTCGCAAGAGGCGACTAACAGGGTTGGCGGCAGGAAGGGCTTCAAAAACATTGCTTCAAAAAGGGGACCACGGTGCCAAAAAAAAGGTCAACCCCTGCTCTGTGGGGAAAAATGGCCTCTTGTCAGTTGACAAGAATTTTGTATTTTTAAGTTGAAGCAAAGACCAGCTTTTCACTGCCCTTCACTGTCTGCAGCAAGTTCAACTCCTCTTCACTTTCTGCCAACAGCGGTATAATCAGAATATCTTAGATTGTTGGTCCATCTTCCTCAAATTATGACTCCAGCCTAAGTGTCCTCCAAGATGCAGATTGAACAAGTAAAGGAAGAGAATGCACCACTGTCTGATCCACTTTACAATACGCCTCTTTCAAAACTACATATGAAAGCTAAACGAGACCTTTTGCGCATGCGCTGTGTGTGTTTTCCACTGACTCGGTTCTCCTCGCCGGACATTTTTAACCTGCCATTGCTAGAGTGAGATGTGTTATTCAAATAGTCTTTTAAACATAATTTTCAGCATTTAGATGAAGGAATGACAATTTCAAGATAGTTAACCATAATTGTCGTTTTCCTGAATGTAAAGCGGACTCACGGAAATATCGGAATATGAGAAATATCCATGGATGAGATGTGTCGGGTTCATACCATCTATTCTTAGTATATTTTAGCAACGGCCGTGGATATAACAGACACACTTAAACTTTTAGCAGTGGATGTAAAAATATAGAATAATATCTCGTGTGGCCCCAGAACCAAAAAAACAATATATTTAGCACAGCCCTCACAGATACTGTAGTTCCCTTCCCAACATGATTAATAGTAAATATTGTCATGTGATTCCCCTCGGTGAAGACCGGGAAATCACGAATAGCCAAAGCGTGCTTTAACTCCGAGGCGACGATCAAATGCGGACTCACGATCTACGGGTGGAAGAACGAAGAAGAAGAAGCTGGAAAGCCTTACCTGGTCGATCAAGCCAGCAGTCTTCAACCTGCAAAAAGTAACTCAAACGGGAACAGGTTTAAAGTGTACAAAGAAAATAATGAAAGGATATATTTTAAACGGAAGCCGATAACAAGAAAAGCGCGCCGATAAACTAAAACCTAAATGGAGCGCTCCCTCACCAGCCTTCGAACACGGACGAAGTGAAAATAAATGGAAAGGAATGGGTGTATGTGTGTACTAAGCTCTGACTCGATTAGTCGCCCCGCCAGGAACCCCCAAAGACTGTCCGAGGCCTTGGTGTCATTGCGTGGGAAATGCGATCATTGGTGCGAAGCAGGCCTCACCGGGCGACTCGCTCGCCCCTGGCTCGTCGCGCTCCAGCGACAAGCCAAGCTTGTACGCTCATCGCTCGCATGGAGAACCCAGCTTTTCGTCCACGCTCTTCCTCCTTACGTCCAAATGAACAGGGGAACGAGGAGACGATGCCGGCACACAACTGCTTGCACCGAGGTCCAGAACGTCAAGCAGGCACAAGAGCGAGTAGGTCCAAAGCAAGAGAGCATCCACAGCAAGAGAGGGTCCAGCACAAGAGGGAAAATGTCGGTATCTCTCCACTTTTTATCAATCCCTCGTGACATCACCTGCCTCTCTCTACCAATGCCCGCAGGCCACCACTACTGTGTTTCGCTCTCCACCTATCACACACAGTCCGCCCTTTGACGTCATTGATGGTATCTGGCCAACCGGCGCACTGCTTACTGCTCCTCCTTCTTTCCCCCAATCGGCTGGTAGCTTCTTGCTTCGTGGCGACCAGTCGCGGCTCCCTCTTTAATCTGGCCTTTGGTTGGTCGACTTCTGCCCAATAGCGAGTCCTTCTGGGCGTGGCTCCCGGCCTGCCTGTGCTATGTGTGTCTGCCAAGTCGGGGTTGTCAGCCCAAGTGCGTCATCTGGGTTCCGGTTAGTTTTTATTGTTATGTGTTAATTAGTGTACTAATGGGCCTGACTCGTGTCTGTGTGCAGTGCCATAAGGGACAACGGATAACTCACAAGGTCCACCGAACAGGGGAATTAACATAATCCCTACACTAGTTAACAAGCCCCATTCCTCGTAGCAGGGACAATTATTCAAGCCTAAACCGAACACACGGTCTATACAGGTCCCTGACTTATGTACATCAAAGTGGTTCTTTCTACCCACGATCATCGGAGCACCTACCTATACAGATCTACCTGACTATATATCACTATACCCCACCGACATAACAAGATCATAATTTTAAACTTACTCTGTACATGCACAAATGTCCTTCTCATCAGTGTCCAGAAAAAACTAATCCAGATACAAAGTCCACTCAATGGTGGCAATCTGTCGGGTGGTTGTCGAACACACGCCCCTCCGCTCGAGCCTTGCCACACATATGGTTGGGAGTTTGTACTATGAGCAGGTGCCTGTTTGGCATGTTTCATTGTGCAGAGACACAGCCAATTTATCACAGGTACGTTTCCAAGTATTTTGGCTTCTTTCAGATGCTTGATGATCCATTCCATCTCTAGTTCTAGATCTCTATTTAGCCCATGCCCTACAATCCCCCTCTCCCCCATGCAGCTGTGGACGGGTTTTGTAATAGCTTCTGTGTGTATATTTGTGTGTCTCCCTGTCCGTCTGTCCAGGCTATAACCTTTTTATCATATTCAACAAACATTTATTATGAGAATATTGAGAAAATAATTAAAGATTGGGTCAAAATGTGACTCGCTGGAGTGTTAACGTCATAAGGGCAAAGGGCAAAGTCATAGTAACTATAAATAGCTATTATTATCCTCACGGCAGCGCGTCAAGCACGACACACTCGGTTTTTGTTTTTTTAAATCTCTTCGTGTTTATTTATTTATTCATTTACCATCGAGCTTCAGTGTGTCTCTGTCCATGTCATAATATTTTTTACCAATTGAGCTTTTGTAATCAAATCTTCAACAAACCCTTATTATGAGAATATGGAGAACACAAATAAATCAAACGTACTGAAGCGCGATGCTGCGCGCGCTAATGCTTACGCAAGGAGCAAGCGGACAACGCGGTTCATAAAAGAGTCTTTATTGAAAGTACTCAAACTGCAGCACTGAGCTGCTCCGGGCTGCGCACCCCGTGTATATCTTGAGGCCACGCCTCTCTCTTGGGCGTGGCCGCCGCCCACTCGGTGCGCGGAATGATGTCACCACGCCAGTGGGCTTTCGTGTCCGCCACACGCGCCCCCCCAGAATTTCCGCGCACCTGGAGGGCCAGTTTGCGGGGCAAACGGATGACCCGGCCGAAGCGCCCCCTGGCGATCGGCGGCGTCCGGGGTGCAGGGATGCCAGGTGGGATGCCTCTGGCTGCCCCTGGGATGGGTGCAGGACCGGGGGGCGGCGTGGCAGCGGGGCTGGGTGGTGCCGGGGGTCCGCCCGCAGGGGGGCGGCCCCGACGCGGGGGTCGGGCCACTGGCGGTGGATGGTCCACGTCGAGGTGGGCCGGTTTGAGGCGGTCTACAGAAACGCGGTCAGGAGTACTGCCGATGTCCAGGGTGAAGTGCTTCGCCCCGGTCTCCAGCACGCGGAAAGGCCCGTCGTACGGGGGCCGCAGTGGTGTCCGGTGGGCATCGTGGCGGACGAAGACGTACTCCGCCGTGCAAAGCTCCGGGGCGACGTGCGTCGGTGGGTGCCCGTGGCATGCCGTTGGCACCGGGGCGAACCTCTGGGCGGTCTCTTGCAGAGTGGAGCGCTGCTGTGCCGCGGACCATGGTGCCGTGGAGTCGGGGAGGAACTCGCCCGGCACCCACAGCGGTTGCCCGAAGACCAACTCCGCCGCGGATGCGCGCAGGTCCTCCTTGGGCGCCGTCCGGAGGCCCAGCAGGACCCAGGGGAGCCTGTCGACCCAGCCGCCGTCGCGGAGGGTGGCCCGGAGCGTGGCCCTCAATGAGCGGTGAAATCGCTCACACAGGCCGTTAGCCTGGGGGTGGTAGGCCGTGGTTCGGTGCAGCCGGACCCCGAGCCCCTGCACGACCGCACCCCAGAGCTCCGAGGTGAACTGGGGGCCGCGGTCTGATGAGATGTCTGAGGGGGCGCCGAACCGGGCGACCCAGGTGGCGATGAAAGCCTGTGCGACGTCCGCCACCGTCGTCGACGCCAAGGGCACGGCCTCCGGCCACCGGGTGGTGTGGTCCACCATGGTGAGGACGTGGGTGAAACCCCGCGAGGGAGGCAGAGGTCCCACCAGGTCCACGTGGACGTGGTCAAACCGGCGTTCCGGCACCGTGAACGGGGCCAACGGGGCCTGGGTGTGCCGGTGCACCTTGGCGCGCTGGCACGCGAGGCACGTCCTGGCCCAGCCGCGGACGGCCTTCCGGAGGCCATGCCAGACGAACTTGTCGGCGATCAACCTTTGGGAGGCCCTCGCGCCCGGGTGGGACAGGCCGTGGATGGCGTCAAACACCTGGCGCTGCCAGCCCGTGGGCACGATGGGGCGAGGCCGCCCGAGGGAGACGTCTCACAAGAGGGCCGTGCCCGCGCCGTCGAACAGCACCTCGGTGACACGGAGGCCCGTGACGGCGGTCCGCAAGGCCTGGACGTCGGGGTCAGCGGCCTGGTCCGCTGCCATCCGGGCATAGTCGATGCCGAGGTGGACTGCGTGGGCGACGGCCCGGGAAAGGCAATCCGCCACCGGGTTGTCCTTCCCCGCGACGTGCCGGATGTCCGTCGTGTACTCGGACACGGCCGAGAGGTGACGCTGCTGCCGGGCCGACCACGGCTCGGTGACCTTGCCCATCGCGAAGATCAGCGGCTTGTGGTCGACGAAGGCCGTGAACGCACGGCCCTCGAGCAGATGGCGGAAGTGCCTGACCGCCAAGTGAAGCCCGAGCAACTCGCGGTCTAAGGTACTGTAATGGTGTTCTGGCGGGCGAAGCTGCCGGCTAAAGAACGCCAGCGGTTGCCAAGCTCCACGCACCCATTGCTCGTGCACCGCGCCCACCGCGTAGTCCGAGGCGTTGGTGGTGAGGGCGATCGGTGCATCGGGCGCCGGGTGCGCGAGCATGGTGGCATTAGCCAAGGCGAGCTTCGCGCCCGTGAACGCCGTGTCCATCTGCTCGGTCCAGGTAACGTCGCCTTTGCCCGGATTACCTCGGAGAGCTTCGTGCAGGGGGCGCAGGAGCTGGGCGATACGGGGCAGGAACCGATGGTAAAAGTTCACCATGCCCAGGAACTCCTGCAGCCCTCTGATCGTGCGGGGGCGCGAAAACCCCTTCACCGCCTCCACCTTGGCCGGCAGGGGGACGGCTCCGTGCCTGGTGACACGGTGCCCCAGAAAATTGATTACGGCGACGCCGAACCGGCACTTTGCGGGGTTCACAATCAGGCCATGCTGGCCCAGGCGTTCGAAGAGCGTGCGGAGGTGGCGTAGGTGCTCTTCGCGGGACACGCTGGTGATGAGGATATCGTCCAGGTAGACGTAGACAAAATCCAAGTCGCGCAGGACGCTGTCCATCAGTCGCTGGAACGCCTGAGCCGCATTCTTCAGACCGAAGGGCATCCGCAGGAACTCGAAGAGTCTGAATGGCGTGATGACCGCCATCTTCGGGACGTCCTCCGGCCTGACGGGGACCTGATGGTAGCCGCGTATGAGGTCCACCTTCGAGAAGAAGGACATGCCCGCCAAACGGGCGGAAAAGTCCTGAATGTGGGGGACGGGGTAGCGGTCGGGAGTGGTGGCGTCATTGAGACGGCGATAGTCCCCGCACGGTCGCCATCCCCCGCCGGGCTTCGGCACGATGTGCAGCGGCGACGCCCAAGCACTCTCCGAGCGCCGAACGATGCCGAGTCGCTCCAGGGTAGCGAACTCCGCTTTTGCCACCGCCAGCTTCGTCGGCTCGAGGCGGCGTGCCCGGGCGTAGACCGGTGGCCTGACGGTGGGGATGTGATGGGCCACCCCGTGCTTGACGGCCCCCGCCGAGAAGGTGGGCCGCGTGAGGGCCGGGAAGCCGGCGAGGAGGCGGGTGAATTCGTCCGCTGCCGGAAGCGTGGATCAACGTGGCCGGAACCGAACCGTTCGGCAAGCCGCTTGGCAAGCCACTCGGCGAGCCGCTCGTTGAGCTGCTCGACGAGCTGGGCAGCGCACAAGCGAGCGAGCTGAACGTCTCGGCCTGGACAAGACGTCTGCGCTTTACGTCGACCAGGAGCCCATTAGCGCACTGGAAGTCCGTGCCAAGCAGTGCCATGGGCACGTCGGCGGTGACGAACGTCCATCGGAAAACCTGCCCTCCGAACCGCAGAGGGAGGCAGCGTTTTCCGTACGTACGGATGGGCGTCCCGTTCGCAGCAAGCAGCGCGGGGCCCCCGCCCGCGGCGTGCTTGTCTGACGTACTGGCGGGAACGACACTCACCTGCGCTCCCGTGTCGCACAGGTAACGGCGCCCGGATAAGGTGTCCGTTATGAACAGCAGGCTGCTCGAACGGCCGGCGCTCATCGCCACTATTGAGCGCCGGCCCGGGCGTTTCCCGACCTGTTGAAGGAGCATGGCGGATGACACTGCTGAGCCTCGTGGCCGAACTTGGCGTGGAACCAGCACCAGGTGATGGAGCTGGAGGCGTGCGGCTGGCTCCGCCAGGCCGGTGGAGTTGGCGGTTTTCCCCGCGGTGGCGGTTTTCGCCTCGGCGGTGGGCGGGGCGTGGCGGCGGTCACGAGGTGCGTATCAGCATGCTGCGTATGCTGTGTAAGCTGATGCTGTGGATCAGCATCATCAGCAGCATCAGCCTCGAGGTCCGTGACGGCCGCACCGACTCTCGCCCGCGTATCCGAAGCCGCGAAGTACCTGTCCGCCTCGGCTGCCAATGCTTGGGGTTCCGTTAGCACGGTCCCGGCCAACGCGAGGCGAACCTGTGCTGGAAGTTGGTGATGGAAAAGCGCCCGGAATAGAGAATCGGGGGCTTCGTCGCCCAACAGTGACAGCATATGGTCCATTCGGACCGACGGGCGCGTGTCGCCGAGCTCGGGGAGATCCAGGAGGCGGTCGGCCCGTGCGTCGTCCGTGAGGCCGAACGTGGCTAGGAGTAGCCGCTTGAGTGCCTCGTACTTGTGGCCGTCCGGTGGGTGGTGAAGGACGGGCACAACTCGAGCGGCCGTGCCGGGCCCGAGGGAGGCGACGACGTGGCAGTAGCGCGTGTCGTCGCCGGTGAGGCGCCGAAGCTGAAATTGGGCTTCGGCTTGGACGAACCAGACTTCGGCCTGGGCCTCCCAAAATTCGGGAAGTTTAATCGACATTGCATTGTTGTTTGCCATTGCAATGGCGTCGTGTTCGGAAGGATCGCTACGGCAGATCCAACGTCGAGGTCACCATATGAAGCGCGATGCTGCGCGCGCTAATGCTTACGCAAGGAGCAAGCGGACAACGCGGTTCATAAAAGAGTCTTTATTGAAAGTACTCAAACTGCAGCACTGAGCTGCTCCGGGCTGCGCGCCCCGTGCATATCTTGAGGCCACGCCTTTCTCTTGGGCGTGGCCGCCGCCCACTCGGTGCGCGGAATGATGTCACCACGCCAGTGGGCTTTCGTGTCCGCCACAGTACAATTTTTTAAACTGTTGTTTTCGTCAAGTTTAGTTTGAGTACAAAGCGGATGTGGACGGGCTTTACATTTTGAGATGCCTTCATGTAGTTTGTTACTGTAATGAGGATCGATTTTATTGCATTGTATTTGTGCTATGTATACGGGGTCATATGACTCATATATTTATTAGTTATGCAGAAGGGAATATTGAAGTTCAGAAAAACCAAGAGGAGAAGCAATGGAAGGGAGAGAAAGAATCGAGGGTATGAGAGTGAAGAATGAATCGAGAGAGAAGGCAAGGATAGTTTGGAAGAGACGAAGAAGAAGCCGTGCATTTATTACGTATGCATCTGTGGTGTAAGTTTTGATCCCCGTTCTTGCCACTCACTGGGCTCCATAAAGGCCTTCACTTCCTTGCTATCATGAATATGTCCTCTACGTTCAAGGATGTTTCAAATTGTCCCTGGACTTTTCTTTACATTTGTACATCAGCTCTCAACTTGTACGCATATTAAAATAAAACAGTTGAATTTCCTTTCAAGGTATTCTCCACATTTGGACACACTTCTCCCATCTGGGTGGAAGTTTTTATGAGGCTTCAGTATTTAATTATTTAACATGTAGCGCCATTGCAAAAATTATTTGCCTCCAAGCTGCTCTTGAACACAGATGTCCTTGACAAACAATCCCCGCATGCTGTTCAGCCAATCAACTGTAAATTTTTTTAAAGGTTTTATCATTTTGTTGATTTGAAATTTCGTAATTATTTGCACGTCCCCTTTTTTGATTACAACACTTGCCACCACCTTGATTATCAGCGCATTAATTAAAGTAGGAAATATGTGATTTTGGAGTATTGGCTATCATCACCATCACCACTATTACCATCACCATCATCATCATCATTACCACAATCATCATTATCATCATCACAATCATTATCACCACAATCATTACCACCACAATCATCATCACCACAATCATCATCACCATCATCATCATCACCACCATCAGCACCATCACTATCATCATCACCATCACTATCATCATCACCACCACCACCACCATCACCATCACCATCATCATCACCACCATCATCACCATCATCACCACCATCATCATCATCATCATCGTCATCGTCATCATCATCATCACCACCATCATCATCACCACCATCATCATCGTCACCACCATCATCATCATCATCATCATCACCATCATCACCACTATCAACGTACATCATTGCATCATTGCATCAAGGAGGTGCATCATTGCATCATTGCATCATTGCATCATTGCATTGCAAGGAGGTGCATCATCATCATCATCATCACCATCATCACCACTATCAACGTACATCATTGCATCATTGCATCAAGTGCATCATTGCTACCAAAGCAGTTCCTGGGTAAGAGTTAAGCTAGGTGGTTTGCCATTGCCTTCTCAGCAGTAAGTCAGGGCAGGTATTAATGATTTGGCCAGGATGCCGGCGATAATTCGCCTACTCTTTGCGAAGGAGACCATGGGATCTTTAACTTCCACTAACCAATGCTGGCAGGTGGGACTCTAAGGTTAACGTCCAACCGAGGGAAGGCAAACACCTGCCAGCATCTGTTGGCTATATCAGTCTACTATAAATAGAAATTATCTCAAAAAATATTCATCTATGTCTATTAATTTACCTTATAACTAAAAGTTACGGTTTAATTTTAAGTACCATCTTAAACAAGTATTTTGTTCTATCGGATACGTAAAAACATGAGGTTTCTTCTAAAATCATGGCCATTTACTTATATTTTTATTGTCTTTGATGCTGAATATCTTCTTCTTCTTTAATGGCTACAGTTATTCCCACAATCCTGTGGGTTGTGCAGGCGAAGTTTGGCCAAAATCTTTCAAGAACCGGCTGACAAGGCCAGACAGGAATTTGGAATTTGCTCATGGTGCCGGAGATAGCTCACCTACTCTTCGCGGAGGACACCCTGTGATCCTTAAGGTCCACCAACAAATGCTGGCAGACGTGACGCCCGTTTAACGTTCATCCGAGGGACGGCACACACATTGATGAAACACCCTGCCTGGGAAACTCCAGGATGGCAGTTTATAGCTGGGTCGGGAATCAAACCAGGCTAGACAGCTTATCCTCAGGAGTTAATAAACTCCCACTGTGGTGGGTGGGCCATTAGCCAGGACCACACACGCGACAGTATGTTCGGTGGCAGAAATAGATTTAGCTGATTTTGTTTTGAAAATGATCGCCAAAAATGTTTTCCTGGGGTTCGAATCAAGTTTGTGTTGAACACATATTATGAAAACTGGGCTTGAAACCAATGAGATTACTTCATAAAGCTTAATCACATTACTGAGATATGTTCCATACATATTCACCCCAAAACAAAAGAAAACAATCATTATTTTTTCGGATAATCACCTTTTAAAGTTGGCTAACTGTAAATTTAGGTCCTGGTTGATCAACATATTTTCCCATTTTTAGCCCCCGTTGAGTTTGGACCTAAATGGGGGGTTATGGCTTGCGTCTCATCCGTCCGTGTGTCTGTCTGTCCGTGCGTGCATCTGTCCACAACCATATCTGTGAGATGTATGGACCGATCTTGGTCATACTTGGCACAAAGACGATACATGATGGTATACATAAGCACAGCATTTTGTTTCGCAATGCGAATAAAGATGGCCGACTGGCGGCCATTTTAGTTGTAAACAAGACCGAAAGTCTAACAGCGGGGTAGCCGGGCTTGTTTGATACTTTAGTTGAAGAGGATGGTATGACCTGGGTGGGGATACCAATTAGCAAATAATGTAAGTATTAAATTATTTTGAAGTACTCTTAAGTCTCTAAGCTGTCTGTCACCATGGAAGTGAAGATATTGCATTGAGACATTGGTTTATTCTATGTTCGTCAGTTAGTCAACACTATCAACGTGACCTCAGTACATCCCGACACACACCACTGCGTGTGTTACAGAATGAGGTGTTTTACGGCAGCCGGAGTGCAAATCCTGCCACGAACCTCCTTGAGTGAGGACCGAGTAAGTTGGTACTCACTTTGCCGACCTTGGAAGGATGACAGGCTGAGTCCGCCCCACCTGGTGTTAATTCAACAGCTGACCGGGATTCAGAACTCAAGACCCTGGGATCCCAAGCCCTCCACCCTAACCGTTAAGCCAACACCAGGCTTAGGGTGGTTGGAGGCAGTAATAATAATAACTAGAACGGGCACTCGGTAGAGCGCATACCTTCGCCGCAGCTACTGTTCTGTACTTGGTAAAAATACGATTTTGACCTTTTCGTGACCTTGACCTTGACCTTTGACCCGATTGCTCCCAAAATCTAATCAAATGTGTCCCGTATAATAACCAATCATCCCACCAAATTTCATGCAATTCGGTTGAATACTTTTTGAGTTATGCGAATAACATACACACACACACACAGACATACAAATAAATACACAGCGATCAAAACATAACCTTCCGCTTTTGCGAAGGTAATAATAATAATAATGCATTTATTTTATATAGCGCTTTTCAGGAAGCCCAAAGACGCTTTGACAGAGTGCAAAACATAATGCATAGCAAAACATAAAAACAATTGCAAAAAAAGAAGAATCAATAGGGAAATATTCAAAGCACAAAGGAGGGAGAAGGAGAGGAGATAGTCAGGGGTTAGATGCTGTGGGTTAAATGTTGAATGCAGTGTTGAACAGGTGGGTCTTGAGTGATGTTTTGAATGTGGTGAGTGAGGAGGAGTCTCTGATGGTGTGAGGTAGCGAGTTCCAGAGGGTGGGAGCAGCGATGGAGAAGGCCCTGTCCCCCCAGGATCTAAATTTGGTCCGGATGGGGGGGGGTCAGGAGGTTGGTACCAGCAGAGCGGAGGTTGCGGGTGGGAGTGTGTCTGGAGAGGAGGTCAGCCAGGTAGGATGGGGCCAGGTTATGGAGGACTTTGTAGGTCAAGAGGAGGATTTTGTACTGGATTCTCTGGGAGATGGGGAGCCAGTGAAGCTTGTAAAGGACGGGGGTGATGTGGTCACGGGTCCGGGAATGGGTGAGTAGACGGGCAGCGGAGTTCTGAATGTATTGGAGTTTATTGGCGATTGTTGAGGGTGAACCATAAAGGAGGCTATTGCAGTAGTCCAGACGGGAAGTGATGAAGGCGTGGATGAGGGTTTCTGCAGCCGTGGAGGAGAGGGATGAGCGGAGACGGGCAATGTTTTTCAGGTGAAAGAAGGCTGTCTTTGTGATCTGTTTAGTGTATTTGTCGAAGGAGAGGGTTTGGTCAAAGATGATGCCAAGATTCCGGATGTGAGGGGAGGTGGATACTGGGAAACCGTCGATGTTGAGGGCAAAGTTATGGGTGGACTTGGTGAGCGTTTTTGGGCCAATGATGATTATTTCAGATTTATCACAGTTAAGTTTGAGGAAGTTGATTTGAAGCCAGGATTTTATTTCAGTGATGCAGTTTGTCAGGATAGAGTGGGTGGCGGTGGAGATGGACTTGGTGGAGATGAAAAGCTGGATGTCATCGGCGAAGCAGTGGAATTGGAGACCATGACGGCGGATTAAGTGACCGAGGGGGGGGACAGGTAAAGGATGAAGAGGAGGGGGCCAAGAACTGAACCTTGGGGGACACCTTGGGGGAGGGGAGCAGTGGGGGATTTGCAGTTATTGATGGAGATGAACTGACGTCTGTCAGAGAGGTATGATTTAATCCAAGAGAGGGCAGTGCCGGTAATGTTAAAGGTGGTTTCAAGTCGGGTGAGGAGGATGGTGTGATCGATGGTGTCAAAGGCGGCGCTGAGGTCGAGGAGGATGAGAATGTTGAGGTTGCCAGCGTCGGAGGAGAGGAGAAGGTCGTTGGTGATTTTGAGGAGAGCAGTTTCAGTACTGTGGTTGGAGCGGATTCCGGATTGGAATGTTTCATACAGGTTATTGGCAGAGAGGTGATGTTTGAGTTGAGTGGCTACAGCGCGTTCCAAAACCTTTGACAGAAAGGGTAGGTTGGAGATGGGTCTGAAGTTATTTAGGGTGTCAGGGTTTAGTCCAGGTTTTTTCAGAATGGGGGTAACAGCAGCAATTTTGAGGGATGGTGGGACGATGCCTGTAGACAGGGAGGAGTTTATTGTTGCAATGATAAGTGGAGAGAGAGCAGGAAGGGAGGCCTTGACAAAGCTGGAGGGGATGGGGTCAAGAGTGCAGGTGGCAGTTTTCATTCCGATGAGGAGTTCAGAGAGGTCAGTAGGGGAGACTGGGGAGAATTGAGACAGGGGGTGGCAGGATAAGGGGGGGCAGGTGGTTTGAGGGGGAGCGGGTGCGGCGGTGGTCAAGCTGTTGTAGATGTTTTCAATTTTGCGTTGGAAGAATGAAAGGAAGGAGATGCAGTTGTCTATTGTGAATGACTGGGTGGTGGTGTTCAGGGGGCTGAGGAGTTTGTTTATTGTAGAGAAGAGTGCTTTTGGGTTTCCGGAGCCAGAGTGGATAATTTGAGAGTAGTAGGCGGAGCGGGCGCGGGAGAGGGCATCTTTATAGTGTTGTATGTGGTCCTTGTAGGCCTGGGAGTGAACTGTGAGACCTGTTTTATTGCGGAGTCTTTCAAGTTGGCGAGCACGAGTTTTCATCAGGCGGAGTTCAGGGGTAAACCAGGGAGCAGAATGGGTGAAAGAAACTGTTTTGGTTTTTATAGGCGCAAGTTGGTCAAGGCAGGAGGAGAGAGTGTGGTTGTAGTAGTCAGTGAGGTCAGAAGGGGTGTGGAGGTCAACAAAGGGAGAAGTGGACATTTTTTCAGAGAGGGTCGATGAGAATGAGGTAGGTGAAAGAGCATTTAGCTTACGGAAGTTGATAGTGCGATAATGCCTTGGTGCTGGGGTGGGGATGTTGATGGTCAGAGTGATGGCTAGGTGGTCAGAGAGAGTGAGGTCGGAGCCAGAGAGATGGTGCAAAATTAGTCCAGTAGAGCAGACAAGGTCCAAAATGTGACCACGGTTATGGGTAGGAAAGTTGACATGTTGAGTGAGGTTAAAGCAGGTGAGTAAATCAGTGAAGTCAGTGGTTAGCGTGGAGTCAGTGGAGTCCATGTGGATATTGAAATCACCAAGGAGGAGGATTGAGGGGGAGAGGGAACATAGCTGGGTCAGAAAGTAGGAGAAGTCAGACAGGAATGATGGGTGTGGTTTGGGAGGGCGGTAGACAACAGCCATGACTGACTGTGTGTGACCAGAGAGTTTAAAAGCCAGGTGTTCAAATGATGGAGCAGAGGAGATGGAGATGAGGTTGGTCTGGATGTCTTGTCGGTGAATAACGGCAATTCCACCACCTCGGCCCTCCGAGCGTGGTTTATTGATGTAAGAATATCCATTGGGTGTGGTGAGGTTGAGCGTGTAGTAGTCCAGTGGTTGTTGCCAGGTCTCAGTGAGACAGAGAAAGTCCAGTTTATTTTCCAGGATGTAGTCGTTCAGGATGAGGCAATTGTTGTTGAGGGACCGGGTATTGAACAGGGTGAGCTTGATGTTGTTTTGTACGGCGGGTATGAATCCAGGTGATTTGGCCAGGGTTCGCAGACAGGAGGTGAGATTTTGTGCGTTGTTGTGACCAGGTGTGTTGGGACGATGAGTGGGAGTGCGCTGAGCCGACCAGAGGATGGGGATGGAGTGACCTGATTGTAAATAAACAAACTTACGACCGGAGCCACGGTGAATGTACCTGGGTCGACGCAGGAGTCCATTCGATTTGATTGCAGAGATGCATGATGGGATGGAGCGGGTTTTAAGCAGGAGAAGCCTTACGGCGGAGTACCGCAGAGCCATGCCAGCAGGAGCGAAGGGACGAGCACGAGGCCAAGGGTGAGGAGGCGAAACAATCGTCACAACCCACGGGAGTGGGCCCGAGGAAACAGCGAAGGAGCCGAGCAGGTGAAGCCAGGAGCAGAGCCGGGACCATGCAGAGGGCAGACAGGAGCGAAGAGACGAGCACGAGGCCAAGGTTGAGGAGGCCAAGCGGCAAATGCAGCGGCAAACGACCGCCGCCGCTAATCAAGATCACGGCGGCAAACCGCCACCACCGCCGCTGCAAACAATGGGCACAACCCACGAGAGTGAGCCCGAGGAAACAGCGAAGGAGCCGAGCAGGTGAAGCCAGGAGCAGCAGAGCAGAGCCGGGACCGTGCAGAGGGCAAACTCAATGGCCAAAAATCCGCCACGACCACCAGGAAAGCAAGATACGGACAATGGTCCAGTCAGAGAACCGAGCAAGAGCAAGTGATGCCAGCGTCCTCTCACGACCGGACCGGAAACGGAATTCCTAGAAAAACGGAAATCCCTTAATCGTAATCGGTTTGAACGGTAATAAGAAATGCTTCAATATTAGAAGAGCCCTTAATCAAAGTTAAGCCCAGTTCTGAAAACCTATTTGCCAATTTAAAGAAGAGGAAGAAGCGCTAATGTATGGTTTATTCACACAGTAGTTTGAACGGAAACATTTATTATTCTACGACGGTAGAAACCCTTTAGAAGGACACGGAACTAGCATACAAAATTATATATACAGTAGTGATATTTTGCGAAGCAATATAAAAATATATAAAACTACACAGAATTGACCCACAAACAACAACAACCACAGCCACGATAACAATCGAGTGTTATAAAAAATGTGTTATCTTCACGTGTTTTACTTCATGCAAGTTTCAGGTGTTTGTTTGTTTTTCACACTGAATGAAAAACGTAAAAGGTAGAGCATGCAGATTGTGATACATGACAAGTTCAACGATATGTCCGGCCTAAACGGCATAGGAATCAAAATGGCGGTGTGTGGAGTCAGCCGTCGTCTCGCCGTAATGACGTCACATCCCTGTCATGTGACCAGATCCTCAGCTCTGATTGGTGGACGTTTGAGGGGACATACATACATACATATGGACAGACAAACACTGTTCGAGACGGCTTTGCCCTATGGACTACGCCACAAATACCCGATGTTGAACATGTCCTCCGCCATTTCTTGGACATGCATTTACCGATCTTGTTCAAACTTGGCACACAGATATAAAGAATGATAGGTTACATACACCCATCATTTATTTCCGATTGCACGTCATTTCATTACATATGAAATGCTTACATACGTACGTCATTTCATTTTTTTGGCCGATTAGATCCAATATGGCTGACTGGCGGCCATTTCATGAGTGAAACGTGTCCACAACCATTTCTCGGACATACATGGGCCGATGTTGTTCAAACTTGGCTCAAATACAATACATGACAGAATACATATGCAGAAGATTTTGTTTTGTAATCTGACCAAAGATTGGCGGCCTTTAACTCCGTACAGCAAATTTGCTAAAACCAGGGGGGCTATGACATTTTATGTCTTTTTCTTCTTGTTCATTCATGCATTAAAGCTAATCTATGTAACTGCAGGTTTTCTCCTGCTTTGTGTCCCCCTACTCCTTCAATGCAGTGCTTCGTTCACTCATTTCTGTGACCTCGCCGACTCCCTTACAACTTGCTCTGTTGCATTAGTTTGCTTACCTTTCCAACCTTAATTTGTGTAGGTTTTCAAGCCCAAATTTGTCGCTTTTGGGTGGCAGTTGCCACCTTCTTCGTACACTACACAAAAGGCCTCATGAGAATGTGATGGGAAGGTCGAGTATGATTATAAATGGGAACGTGAACTTTGAACCCATTTTTCTCTGATTTACACACGTTCTGACGATTACATCACAGCTTACTAAAAATGGGAAAAGGGTGAAGAAGCACAGCTACAATAAGCGTTTCCAATTGCCCTGACCGTCCACCAATCATTAGCACTCCATCCCACACCAACCAGCAAATTAACCTACTACCATCCATAGTGCAGACTGGAAGATCTACAGGACTACCTTCACTTCTGTAGACAAGATAATGAAGATGAATAAACAGGCAGTGCACTAACATATAATGTCGTCCCCCATCCTAACCCACAATCTTTTCTACCCACATTAGCCCGACCTAACTAAACCCATGTCTTACTTGCAGATGATTAATGTTTCCGCTCCTCGGCCTCTCTCGCCTCTTTTCCCGTTCCATCAGTCCCTTGCTTGTCTTGCTCCGCTCTCAGTTCATACCCTCCATCCATCCGGCTCTTCCATAGCCCTCAATGTTGCACTGAAAAAATGTTGCTTTTCCACTGATTATTCTGCCTGATGACACCCAATGCCTCGTTTGAGGTCAAACGCAAAGCCATTTTCGTTGAGTGAGCTGGATGTTTTCAAGCCACCACCATCCATGATTTGTAATCCGGAACAGGTGACGTGGTATGTGGTGGTGCATCAACTCCCCATTTCAGCAGGGAGTCCAAACACCTTGTCCGGAAGGGCGTACACGTGCTTCATAACTGTGATTATGTTTTGTGTGTATCCGCCTCATTTCAACCGGCCATTGGTAATCAAGCATCAGCCTTGATAAGTACAGATGAAACACATTGATAAGATAGAAATTATGGAAAAACAGAGAAAAAGGAGGGAGAGAGCCCTCTGCACAATATCAGACTCAGAAACTCGAACCAGGTCTTTCCTGCATCTGCTGTTGGCTGAGATCACAATGACATACCTACAGAAAGGTGCTCCCTCCGAGGTGTCATCCTGCAGGCTAATCCGGGTAAAACCTCTGATTAATCTGTGAAAAGGCTTAACGAGCAACGATCAACTGGAACGACTCACCACTCACCGCTGATTTGCTTCATGGAGGTCTCCGACAGCGGTCAGGCAGATGACTTCCCCCGACAACACATACCTGCGACACCGCGCAGGATCTCCTCTTACCTGCTCTCTAATTTACAGTGCATTCAGACCCCTTCACTTTTTTCACATTTTGTTATGTTGCAGCCTTATGCTGAAATCGTTTAAATTCATTTTTTCCCTCATCAATCTACACTCAATACCCCAAAATGACAAAGAGAAAACAGGATTTTAGAAAGTTTTGCAAATTTATTAAAAATAAAAAACTGAAATATCACATTGACATAAGTATTCATACCCTTTGCTATGACACTTGAAATTTAGCTCAGGTGCCTCCCATTTCTCTTGATCATCTTTGAGATGTTTCTACACCTTGATTGGAGTCCACCTGTGGTAAATTCAATTGATTGGACATGATTTGGAAGGGCACACACCTGTCTATATAAGGTCTCACAGCTGACAATGCATTTCGGAGCAAAAACCAAGCCATGAGGTCGAAGGAACTGCCTGCAGAGCTCAGAGACAGGATTGTGTCGAGGCACAGATCTGGGGAAGCCTACAAAAAAAAATCTCTGCTGCATTGAAGGTTCCCAAGAGCACAGTGGCCTCCATAATTCTTAAATGGAAGAGGTTTAGAACAACCAGGACTCTTCCGAGAGCTGGCCGCCCGGCCAAACTGAGCAATCGGGGGAGAAGGGCCTTGGTAAGAGAGGTGAACAAGAACCCGATGGTCACTCTGGCTGAGCTCCAGAGATCCTGTGTGGAGATGGGAGAAACTTCCAGAAGGACAACCATCACTGCAACACTCCACCGATCTGGGCTTTATGGCAGAGTGGCCAGACAGAAGCCTCTCCTCAGTGAAAGACACATGAAAGACCACAGAATCTTGTTTCTCACAGTCTGAGAGTCCTTTCGGTGCTTTTTTTTGCAAACTCCAAGTGGCATTTCATCAATTTTTTCGGAACCACTTTAGATATAAGGAGGTCATTTGGCCCATCATGCTTGTGCTGTACTCTCTCTCTCTCTCTCTCTCTCTCTCTCTCTCTGGTTCTCTGTCCGAAGGCAGGTTCAGTGCTGCAAAGCAGTCTCATGGCAAGGATTGCACAGGATTGTTTTCCTTTGCCTTTCTAGCTGTACGTTTGAGGGGACATACATACATGCATACATACGGACAGACAAACACTGTTCGAGACGGCTTTGCCCTATGGGCTACAACATAAAAACCGGATGTTGGCTTTGTTATTTGGCGGTGAGACTTTGTTATTTGTTCAGGGTAAATCACTTCGTTTACGTGAAAGACCAGTGGGATATTTAGCATATACTGTATTTATATTTAGCATATTTAGCATCCACCCACTGACCCAAATCCACCCAACTTAATGTATTATCAGAGGAATGTGGACGGAGTACTTTGTGATCTAACTCGCCCTGCGCATGCGAGGCACCAATCCGACAGTTTGTAGTCGGGCCGAAAGTCGAACCTGGACAAGTCATCTCAAAGTTGAGTGTGCTCCTTCTGAATTACTATCCTACCGTAAGCCTGCGCTTTATCGACGCTTTTGGCAATTTAGAAAATGAATCTAGTAGTAAGTTGTGAAATCGAAGGACCGCAAGTATATTGGTCTGGTCTGTTATTCTGTCTGTCTGTCTGTCTGTCTGTCTGTCTGTATGTCAATCGCCTACAGCTCACAATTATACACTGATCTTCACAAACCGTGACCACCTGGTAGAGCTAGGAAATAGCTAGAAGTCTATTGTTTTCGAGGTCAAAAGGGCAAAGGTCAAGGTTGTACAAAATCATCAATTTTCATCAGATTCACTTGAAATTTCAACAGAATTTGCATATTGGGTCACTGGATTGGTTCACCAATCAAAAGCTAGAAGCCTATTGTTTTTGAGGTCAAAATGTCAGTGTCAAATGTCATGGTTGCATAAAATTATCAATTTTCATCAGATTCACTTGAAAGTTGAACATAATTTGAATATTGGGTCACTGAGTTGGTTCACCAATCAAAAGCTAGAAGCCTATTGTTTTTGAGGTCAAAATGTCAGTGTCAAATGTCATGGTTGCATAAAATTATCAATTTTCATCAGATTCACTTGAAAGTTGAACATAATTTGAATATTGGGTCACTGAGTTGGTTTACCAATCAAAAGCTAGAAGCCTATTGTTTTTGAGGTCAAAATGTCAGTGTCAAATGTCATGGTTGCATAAAATTATCAATTTTCATCAGATTCACTTGAAAGTTGAACATAATTTGAATATTGGGTCACTGAGTTGGTTCACCAATCAAAAGCTAGAAGCCTATTGCTTTTGAGGTCAAAATGTCAATGTGTCAAAGGTCATGGTTGCATAAAATTATCAATTTTCATCAGATTCACTTGAAAGTTGAACAGAATTTGCATATTGGGTCACTGGATTGGTTCACCAATCAAAAGCTAGAAGCCTATTGTTTTTGAGGTCAAAATGTCAAAGGTCATGGTTGCATAAAATTATCAATTTTCATCAGATTCACTTGAAATGTGAACATAATTTGCATATTGGGTCACTGGATTGGTTCACCAATCAAAAGCTAGAAGCCTATTGTTTTTGAGGTCAAAATGTCAATGTGTCAAAGGTCATGGTTGCATAAAATTATCAATTTTCATCAGATTCACTTGAAATGTGAACATAATTTGCATATTGGGTCACTGAGTTGGTTCACCAATCAAAAGCTCGAAGCCTATTTGTTTGAAGTCCAAAGGGCAAGGTCGCAGCACCGTATTTTGTAAGTACCAGTCCATGACCACTTGTTTACTCATTTATTAACTAACCCTATTCTTACTATCAACAAAAGTAAATATCCACATACCTTTCGGACTATTTTACATGTCCCGTTTCATCTCTTTGTATGGCATTTGGCCAGGGTTTGGGCACACAATCTGGATCTGAGTTCCTTTACAAGGAACGTCGTTGCAGGGGGGAGGCCTTTAGGCCGATCAAGCCTGCGCAATGATTACCAACCTATGGTTGTTTGTCCGTGCTCTATCCTTTGAATTGTTGAGCGTCAAGCGGTCAAGCCGCTCAATGTTAAGTCAGGGGCTGAGGACCGTGGCGCGTCCTGACAACAAATGAGGACAATTATTTCAGACCCACAATCTCATGGAGAGGGTGACGTCATACAGAGACTCACCTGAGCCAATGGACATGCCGCACCAGGACAGAAGAGGGCGGCGCATGACCTTTGCTCCCGGCAACCACGCCTGTTAAAGGTGGGTTGTCACCCTTGACCCCTCGCTGGACTCTCCCCTCCTCAGGTACCATTTTTGAAGTCGCCCAGACTCAGAGCGGACACTCTAACCATTACAACACCGAGTCTGGTGGCCTATTCTTTCTGAGATACATCTGACTTTAGTCTCCATTAGCAGAACAAAAAATTAAAAGTATAAATTTAAAATGTATCTGATGAAAAAGAGATCTTGAACCCTGATGTACCAAACAATCTTGCATCCAACTTGCTACTCCTACACTCGCACGATCACTTCCACTCCGCTGTAATTTGTGTATGGAGCAATTCCTGAGGACCTAACCGTGTTATATTTTCGTGAAAATTCATTCCACGTCCTTCCTCAATTATTCGCCAAGATTTGTTGAAATGTCATTCAATTATTCAGCCACGGACCCTCTAGTGGGGGCGTTATAATTCGACAAGTGTTGAGTTCTTTGCTGTTAAAACAAAGTGTCACATTTCCCAAGGAAGATCAAAAACCCCGTAGATCCGGCAGTTCATATAAGTGAGACACAAATGGCTGGTACCTGTATTTTCAATTGATTCATTGGTCATCATTAACCAAATTTCCTCATAAAAATGGCCTCAAAGTACATTTCAATTTCTCTGAGACCAGAACAATAGTGGGGGGGCCAATGTTTTCCCGTTGAATTCAAATGTTAATTTGTGGACACTGGTTGGGTTGTCTTTAGGGATGATAGAAGTTGTAGAAAAAATATGTCTCCATTTTTTTCAAGTTCTTTATAGCGGCCATTTTGGATTATCAAAATGGCGTTTGTTGAAAACCGAAATTGTCATTATCTTGGCTTCTAAATGACCTAGAGTGTTAATTTTGGTGTCCAAATGTACATATTTGCGGATACTTAATCCAATAAACACACATTTATACACCTACATATGATCAAAAGGGTTCTTATGGCAGCCATCTTGGATTTTCACGCACTTATGCCAACACATATATATATTTTTTTCCATCATTTTCACTTCTAAATCACATAAAGGCTGGACTTTAGTGTTCAAATGTACACTTATAATGTCTTTGTGCAATATTTTTAGTTGGCAGTGTTCATTGTTACATTGAAGGATCTCCATCCTCCTCATCATCAGTGTTATCGATTCCCATGGGGCGCTCCTGACCCGTGTTACCACACACCTCTTCATCTGCCCCACACATACACATCTCAGAACAGTTGAGATGCTGAGACCTGCATGAGCAGTGAGACATGCATTGGGTCTTCTTGCAGTTACATTTGATTAGATGTGTGATGGCAGCTGGGGCTGGAGGGTCCTTGGTTGTGATGGGCACCAGCTGATCTCCTTCTGCTCTCCATCCATGTTCTGTTGGTTGTGGAAGCTGGGGGTCCGGTACATCAGCCTGATGCCACACCATGGCCTGGAAATGTGCACGAGCAATGGCTTCATGTAAAGCTCCCCGTGTTGGTGGCAGCTTCTGTACCTCTAGCTGTTTCTTGGTAAACAGTCTCCACCTCAGCTTGCCCACATCCACAACTGTAGTACGAGGCTCATACAGCTGGCATACAAATGCCTCAATGTCACTTTCTGTGTCAGCTCTCAGCTCCTCAGAGGCCCCAAGGTCATGAAACGCAGATACCACCTCAACAGAGCACCTATTGAGGGCTTGCCAACATGTGAGCTTTCCCTTGCCGGCAAACCGACCAGTCTGGTCTGCTCCCGTGAATGCATGGAATCCTGGTAGGGCTGCAGCCTTCCTGACACCAAGTTCATGTACTATTGGTTCCAGTGAGATTTGCCTCTTCTTGTTCCCCACACCCGTGATGAAGTATGTGTCTTTGCATAGTTCATGGTACCGGTGGAGTGCTAGGATGAATACATCAGTATCAGGTGACTGAATGTACAGCTGTGTTGCACCTCTTCGGACGGCATCTAGACTGTGAAGAAAGATCCTCGTATCAGCCTCCTCCTGGGAGCTACGGAGATGCTGTACATCCATGCAGTTGGAGAAGACATCCTGCCTTGAAGTGACGATGAAGACCTTGGTAGTCCCCTCAAAGTGACACAGAGCTTTCTTTGCCAGATAGACAGTTAGCTCATCTTTGGTGTTGGTGTGCGACAGGAACTGTTTTGCTGTCAGTTTCCCAATCGGGGTGCTGTCTTGAACGTGGTAAGCAGTGGGCGGCTTGCCACCTTGGCGCCTCTCCCGTGTGGCCTCTTTCAGTGAATTTGGCAGATCATATCGGTCAAACACGAGGTGGACTTCATCATACCCGTTGGTCTTGCAGTCCAGTGTTGCATTGAAATGGCCAGCCCACTGGGCACATGTTTTGACCCATTGTGGCTTACCCATTGCTTGCACTAATGCCATGCCGTCTATGACAGTCACCTTCTTGGGAGGGGGTGGAGTATGTTCAGGATTGTCGTCGTCTGGCTGCTGACCAGTGCCAGTTGACTTCTTGGGTAGATCTTCTAGGATGCCCATGAGCTTGCTTTTGTCTGTGCATGGTAGTAGTGTCCCAGCCATTGCAAAATCAAACTTTGCCATGGCCTCCAGGACTTCGTTTGACTCGAGGACAGCTAGCATGTTGTTCTGCGCGCTTGTCATCTCCTCTCGGTTGTGTAGATGACAGCTCTGGGCAACTGTTGTGCTGACTGGGTACATGGGCCCCTCAGATGGGGATGCTCTTGGAAGAATTCGTCCACATAGAGGTCGAAGAGGGCTTGGACAGTGGTGATGTGGGCCTCCAAAGCCCTCTTCATGTGCTTGGCTTCCAGTATTTGTCTGGTCGTTGTTGGGCCATAGATATCAGCCTCAGACCAAGCCTCGTCAAGACCACTGTCCTCTATGGCATTCCCAGCAGCCCTCAGTGCAGCCATCACAGTGTGCATCTCCCCTAGTCGCAGTACCCACTTGCCTTTGCAGTCATCTCTGGTCATCTCCAGCTGTTTGGCTCGCTCATACAGGGCCATGTCTAAGGTGATCACTGTCTTCCTATCGGGACCCATGACCATGCAGTTGATTTGCTGTGTCTGTTTCAAGACTGTTATCAGTGTTTGCCATTCATGGGCTGGTGCTGCTACCAATGGCAGGGCGTTGACCTCTGTCAGAGGCTTCGAAGAGGAGAGCAGTGAGTTGTAGGCTGTCCAAGTTGGGATATCGTGATGCTTGATCCTACTGCCAGGTGGTTGTTTTGGATCGTGGACGAGTGACCCAACAGGGTCAGCATGCTGGGGTTCTGCAGCTTGCAGCTGGTCATCTGGTGGGATGATGTCGTCTTGTACGTCCTCAGCTTCAGCTGTTCGCATGATTGTGCGTGAAAGTAGCCACACTGTGTCCGTCGCAGAGTACGGCTTGGTGACATCTGGGTTTGACCGTGTCTTGAAGCTATACGTGGTACCTGTGGCAGATTGTTTGTTTGGTGCTTGGCAAGGAACAAAGTCTGGAGCAGTCAGAACCTTGAGTGAGCGGTGTCTGGCCTTTCGGTCATGTAGTGTCAGTGTTCTATGTTCATCTGTGGAGGGTGCATGTTCCCGTCGTTGGTAGAGTGCCCAGGCTGTAGCATGGAGTGTCCGCTTCCCATCAGGTGTGTCTTCATTGAAGTCACTGTTGTCCACTGCAAAGAAGACAAACGTCCCTATGCGCATGGTTCTTGGAAAGTATACACCCTGTTCTGTCGTAGACTCTATGACTGAGTTGGCCAGCTGTGTCTCCAACCGCAAGATCCGACTATAATCAACAGACAGACCGAACCCATGCAGGAAATCCAGAAGCTTCTTGTTTCTGGTGGACTGATGGACTACAATGGCAACGGCAAGCTGCTGTGGCCATTCTAAGCGATGGCGGAATGGTGCATCTGGCTCTTTGGGCTTGTACGTGACTTGGCGTTTTGACTTGTAGCCGTACATGATGTTCTGACTGATGGTTATAACATCTCGATGAATAGTGGCTGAGCGCATAGTCTCTGGCTCAATGCTCGTGGCTGGTCCTTCCAGTAGCCAGCGGAGGAAAGCATAGAGTACTTTGGGTACATGCTTTTCAGCATCATCAGTGTTCATTTCTCCTTCAAATTGCCATGGGTGCTTGTTCTGACAAGCAATGGCACTGCGGAGAACAGAGGCACTCTCAAACAGTTGTTCGATGTTTTTTTCATTTGTCTTCGTCATTGCATCTTCGACAGCTGCATCACGCACGGCAGTGGAGAATACACAGTCTGACTCGTTTCGACGTTTTGGTTTCATGAAGTGAACGTCATCAATGTGAGAGTTGATTTTCTCCTTCATGCCTTGGGTAGTAGGTGATGGGACATTGTGCACACCATTATTGTCAAGAATCCTGGAGTAAACCGACTTCAGGTCAGACATGTTGAGAATTTCACCAGCTTGGAGTAGAGAGCGAACAAGGCTGACAAACTCAATGTCTGCGGCTATTTTGATAACATTAGTTTCTTGCAGTATGTGTTCTTTGTCATCACTTGATGTCCCACTCTTGGGAGCACGTTGGACATTCTGCACCCAGCATGGGAGATGATACTTGACGTCGATCGCATGAGCATCATGTGCACTGATGGCAGCACTCAGCTGAACTTTCCACTTGTGGTTGCTGCCTTCTTCAACAGCTTTCTTCAGCTGTTTACCTGCGTTGAACGTGCATACAACATGTACACTTTCCTTAGTGACCTCTTGACAGAAGAAACAAAGGTCTCTGTTGAATGGAGTTGATGATGAACGTGTGAAGCGAAGAGTCTCGTCTTGCGTAGAACCTGAGGTACTTGCAGCGGCAGGTGCAGAAGAAGGACGTCCACACCTCTTATGAAGATGCTGGGTGTCGCCATGTTCGCAGGCTTTCTGGTGGCGAACTCTAGCACGCTCCAGGTGAGCAGTGTTGCTTGTAGATCCATAACATGCCCGGTGCCACTTTGCTTTATTGTTCCTCAAGTCAGTGGCAGTCACAGCTTAATCGTTCGCTGATCTGTTTGAAGTCGGCATCACCATATCGTGCCCTCTCCTGGATGAACTGGAGAAACTTTGCATATGAGCCCAGTGCTGGCTCAGTCACTAGTGCACCTTGGGGATCCTGGCACTGAATGCAAAGTGTGAAATCAGTTTCTTTCTTGGTTTTCTTGCTTTTTGGCTCCATCATAGCTCAGGGTCACGAATCTGGAACATACAAATAACAAATAACAATTAAGATAGATGTGCATTAAGTTAGATTTTGGACACTGGTTCGGCTGTGCCATAAAAACCTATTTTTATCCCTTGTAGGTTATTAAAGAAGGTTTCATTCAATTCTCTATCCCCAAAAATGTACAACTGGACACCAGAATCGAAACTCTAGGTCATTTAGAAGCCAAGATAATGGAATTTTACGTTTTCGACATCCGCCATTTTGAAAATCCAAAATGGCCGCCATAAAGAACTTGAAACAATTGGAGACATATTTTTTCTAGAACTTATATCATCCCTAAAGACAGCCCAACCAGTGTCCAAAAATTAACAAGCAATTTCACCGGGCATTTCAATCTGCTACATTGGCCCCCCCACTACAAGGCAATTACAGAAAATAAAGTCTTTTTGAATTGGTGTTATTAAAGTTTGACAAATGTAGAAATAGAATGCAGGATGGGGATCAAGAAACTATGAATATAATGGAGGATTTGTTTTTTTGTCACAAATTATATGTGTCTGTTGTGTGGTGTATAAATACAGCGCGAGGGTAATGCTGGTATGCCTAAAGTTTAAAACTGTTATATTCATTGGAGGGATTAGGGGGTGGGGGTTAGAGAGAGAATTAGTCTTAACACCGTTCCCATTCCTAGGAAGGATTTGGAATCTTACCGCCGCCACTGAAGCAGGGGCGGATCCAGGAATTTCAAGACGGGGGGGGGGGGGGGTGGATGAAACGATAGCGCTGGTGGGGGGGGGGGATAAAGGGGGGGTTTGGGTGTCCTCCCCCAGGAAATTTGAAAAAATTGATCGTCAGAAACGGCATTTCGTGCGTCCTTGGAAGTTTCTGCAGTTTCTTGTGTTCTTCCCTGGTCCAACAGTTCAGCAGATTCGCACCGCCTGCACCCTCATCCTGGATTGAAGGGGGGGTGCGCACCCCCCTCCCCCCCCCCCTGGATCCGCCCCTGCGAAGGTGGATGGAGGTTATGTTTTCACCCCTGTCTGTCTGTCTGTTTGTTTGTGAACAATATATCTCAAAATGTTGTGGACGGATTCAAATGAAATTTGGCAGAGAGGTGACAAGGACGAAATGATTAGATTTTGGTGAAGATCTCGATTTCGGATCCAGTTCGTAGAATTTTAAAGTGATTCTTCACCATTGAGTGATATGACCAACCAGGTGGAGATATTCTCCTCTTCCTGTCCAGGCTGGCGTTCCTCAAGGCAGTGTTCTGGGCCATGTGCTTTTTCTGGTCTTCATTAATGATCTCTCCGACTCTCTGGAAAATCCTCTCGATCTCTTTGCTGATGACTCCACCCTCTGCCGCTCCATATCTCAACCCCCAGATCACCAGGGAGCAGCCTCTTCACTCTCTGTAGACCTGGATAAAATCACAAATTGGTCAAACAAGTGGAACATGCCTTTCAATCATGGCAAAGGTGAGGCGTTATGCCTCTCATTATGTCTCTCATTATGTCTCTCAGAAAACATCGTCTGGAAAACCCTCCAATCTACTTTCTCAACAATCCTCTTGAAGAAGTTTTGTCTCTCAAGCGTTTGGGTCTCACTAGGTCTTTGGGTTAGAACATCTTTTTTGGGAAAACCACATTTCCAAGCTGGCCTCCAAAGCCAGTCGCCGACTGGGCAGCCTCCGTCATGTGAAGTCCTTCCTTGGCACTACTGAGCTCCTCACCACATAAAAAGCTTTCATCCGCAGCTTGATGGAATACTGCTCTCCCCTCTGGGCTTGTGCTCCTGCCTCTCACCTAGCTCGGCTTCACGCTGTTGAAACCAAAGCTTTCAGAATCATTTGTATCTCCCATGATGAAGCTGATTCTGAGGGCCTTCACTCTCTCAATGCAGGCAGGTTGGTGTTCTTTCTGCCTTCTACCGACTCCTCTCTGGCCTAGCCCCCCCCCCCCCCCCTGCCCTGTCTGTGCTCTGTCCCCCAAATATTCCTGCAGGATGCACAAGATCTGTCAGCAACCCTCTTATGGTGAAATTGCCAAAATCAAGACACTCTGCTCACCTTCACTCTTTCATTCCTCTTTTCTCCTGCCTCTTGAACAAATTCCCACACTGTCTTCAATCCCACTCCTCCCTCCAGGTCTTTAAAACAGTTGTTCACCACCATCTCTTATCTTCCCCCATCCAAAACCTTGATCTTTTCTAGTCCTGTTAATACACCCCAAATCAACCTCTTTCAATCTCCAACTTCTTTCCTGAAAGTCCTTGTAGTGTCCATCTTGTTTATCCCGTGTACCCTGCCACAGCCCTCTCCCTTCCACAGATCTCCCGATGTCCCTGTCCTCCACTGTTGTTGTGCTTCCCTCTCCCCCCCCCCCCCCCCCCCATCTTGTCTCCCACTCCCTTTGTTATTATGTTTCATTTGTGTTTCTGTTTATGTTCATGCTTTTGTGTTGTTATGTGTTAGCTCTTACACGAACCTCCACTTTGTATGCAATAAAAAATAATCGTATAAACCACAAACACGCGTGATTGCCTTTTGAAACAATCGATAATGCTGTTTAACACTAAACTGAATTAAATTTGGAAGAATCTGGACATCAGTCTATGCTTATCACGTTGACGAACACACCTGATCAAAAATCTACGATAGTGCACAAATCTGCGCTAACCTTCCCATTTCCCTCCTGCCAGCGCCGCCCCTACGGTTGTCCACCATGACATCCGGGCCCTTGTACAATGTTCAGGCAGAGAACAGGAAGGGATGCATGTCCGCCTAATGTAATGTCAAGGACACTCAAACCATTACGCCACCAAAGGTTAGAATATTCTTGTCTGCCATTGTGGATCAATCGATCAAAGGAGTTACCTCTCGGAAGTTTTTTTTTTTTGCCGAGGTAAACCTCCACCTGCTAACTCAACGATGGTTATTCCGTCCCAGTAAGATTCCTCCCCGAACCATTCTCATCCCCTGGAATTCTTTCTCTTCTCTCCAACCCTCTGTCCTACATGGATCCCACATTCCAGTTTTACTGCTGAGCCCCTGATAGATGAGGAAGAAGCTTTGTGGACGGAAGGAACGAAGAGGAATGACGACGTTTAGAGATTGGTTAAGTGTGTTTCTGAGCACAGTTCACCGTCTTATCGTGACTTGGATGCACTTCACCGTCTAGTTACGACGTCACAACAGCATAACAAATAGCTGATGGAATGACGTCATATTCGCCCAATAACATAATCGTGCTCACATCATCCAATAACACCAACTTCAATCGATCAAACATTCGGCCAAACGTCGTAAGACGATTGATCGCATCGAGGCCGGTGGTCGATGGTCGTACAATACAATGGCGGAGCAAAGCAAAGGGGGGAGGGGGGGTTTTAGCGTATCTCACCAGACCGCAAACACCGCTTTGCAGCATTTGTCCTCTCTCTTTCCCGTCGCAATCCCAAGGGGCGAGTTTCTTGAAATCCAATTAGAGCGAGCACGCACGGAACCCCAATTTGCACCTCTCACCCGGCGTTGAGTTTTGGGGTGTAGTGTGGAGAATATGGGGTTAAAGCCCCGGAGATTCGCATCCTCCAGGAGTCTAAGCCGATGAGAGAAGGCGTGTGCTGTCGCTGATGTGCAATTCTTCGAGGTTCTTCAAGTTCTTTTTAACGAAGAGTCGAAGCAGACAAAGGAGGCGTTGAGGATCGCAGTGATGAGCACAGGAAAAATAAACGTCGGAAGAAGAAGAGCAAAGGAATTAAGATGAATGAATCGAAGAGAATTTAACGAATTAAAAAGATATCGTTTTAATGAAGGTATTGTCAGCTAAATTCGTAATGCGTAAAAAGAGGTGAATGCGCAAAGCTGGAGGGCTGGAGTCGAATTCGTGCCACCAGCAACACATGACTCCGGAAAAGCCGGAAATTTTTTGCCTTTGGGGAAGTGGAAAAGCATCTTTGAGGGGGGGGGGGGGTTGGTGAGTTAGGTTTGGTCAAATCGTGATCAGATGGTGCTCGGGATGCGTAGCTGAGCCTCTTTGTTCACAGCAAGGGGTTGGATCTGAAGCTCGTCTGCGACGGAGGGAGAGTATTAAAAGGGCAGGGCCATGGACACACAGGCTTGTGTTAAAATAATTAACTAACTCGAAGATTTAAAATCGTCGGAGGTTAGACAGTATTTATGAATTATTCTACAATCATGGATACATTATCATATGTGGTTTAGACCATACATGAGAATTAATTATACAATCATGGGTACATCAGAATGTGTTTTGGACCATATATGTGAATTATTCTACAATCATGGGTACATCAGAATATGTGTTTTAGACCATACATGTAAATTATTCTACAATCATGGGTACATCATATGTGTTTTGGACCACATATGGGAATTATTCTACAATCATGGGTACATCAGAATATGTGGTTTAGACCATCCATGTAAATTATTCTACAATCATGGGTACATCAGAATATGTGGTTTAGACCATACATAAGAATTAATTCTACAATCATGGGTACATCAGAATATGTGTTTTGGACCATACATGAGAATTAATTCTACAATAATGGATACATCAGAATGTGTTTTGGACCATATATGAGAATTAATTCTACAATCATGGATACATCAGAACATGTGTTTTAGACCATACATGAGAATTAATTCTACAATCATGGTACATCAGAATATGTGTTTTGGACCATATATGAGAATTAATTCTACAATCATGGATACATCAGAATGTGTTTTGGACCATATATGAGAATTAATTCTACAATCATGGATACATCAGAATATGTGTTTTAGACCATACATGAGAATTAATTCTACATTAATGGATACATCAGAACATGCGTTTTGGACCATATATGTGAATTATTCTACAATCATGGGTACATCAGAATATGTGTTTTAGACCATACATAAGAATTAATTCTACAATAATGGATACATCAGAATGTGTTTTGGACCATATACGTGAATTATTCTACAATCATGGATACATCAGAACATGTGTTTTGGAGATATGAGAATTATTTATGAGAATTATTATGAGAATTATTATATGTATATGAGAATATATATGAGAATTATATATATATGAGAATTATTCTACAATCATGGGTACATCAGAACATGTGTTTTGGACCATACATGTGAATTATTCTACAATCATGGGTACATAATCATATGTGTTTTTGGACCATATATGTGAATAATTCTACAATCATGGGTACATCAGAACATGCGTTTTGGACCATATATGTAAATTATTCTACAATCATGAGTACATCAGAACATGCGTTTTGGACCATACATGTGAATTTTTCTACAATCATGGGTACATAATCATATGTGTTTTAGACCATATATGTGAATTATTCTACAATCATGGGTACATAATCATATGTGTTTTAGACCATACATGAGAATTAATTCTACAATCATGGATACATCAGAACATGTGTTTTGGGCCATATATGTAAATTATTCTACAATCATGGGTACATCAGAACATGTGTTTTAGACCATACATGAGAATTAATTCTACAATCATGGATACATCAGAACATGTGTTTTAGACCATACATGTAAATTATTCTACAATCATTGGTACATCATCATATGTGTTTTGGACCATATATGTAAATTATTCTACAATCATGGGTACATCAGAACATGTGTTTTAGACCATACATGTAAATTATTCTACAATCATGGATACATCAGAACATGTGTTTTGGACCATATATGTAAATTATTCTACAATCATGGGTACATCAGAACATGTGTTTTAGATCATACATGTAAATTATTCTACACTCATGGATACATCAGAATATATGTTTCGAGATTGTAAATATGAAGTCGTGTTTCAGCGTCTATTGAAGGACACACTTTATAAAGCCTTCCAGAATGTTCTGATTGATCTACAATAACCAAGAGGGTCCGGAACTCGTGCTTCAGTGAGTTTGCCATGTGTGCAGTTCTGCTGCCGCCAATACCACAAAAATGCCAGCGAATCAGACAACCAAGAAACTTTCTGGGGCAAAGTCTCAAAGACCGAAGATGCTAAGACTCGCGATTGTGTCGGACAAACAGGTCATGAGAAAACCTATCGAGGATTTTCATCTGCAACAACGCCAAAGGTTATGAACAGGTGTGCAGGTGTATACCTATGTACCCCCAAGTATACCGGTCCGTTTAAAATGCTTGCCTGCATCACTTTGAAAAAGCCCCTTATGAAAACAACTTAACTCGTAGTTAGAATTCTGACCAATTTTTACCAAATTTATTCGTTTACATAAAGTTTTCTAGAAACTTCTCAGAGCAGTTTCATACAAGAAGAAATCTATTGGCTATATATGACGTCATTAAGCAGTGACACTTGCATT